>NW_026600312.1:102500-110000 GCF_029448725.1 Salvelinus fontinalis | reverse complement strand
TCAATCCCCTTGATTATAAAGGAGCCTCTTGATAATAATCAATCCCCTTGATTATAAAGGATCCCCTTGATAATAATCGATCCCCCTGATTATAAAAGATTCCCTTGATTATAAAGGAGCCCCTTGATTATAAAGGATCCCCTTGATTATAAAGGATCCCCTTGATAATAAAGGATCCCCTTGGGGTAAAGTGGTCTGGCATCTCATCAAAGGCCTCTAAGGATGTTTAACTCTCACTTCTCTAACAGGCCTGCCACTGTAATCCTCTAATGATGTTCAACTCTCACTTCTCTAAAGGGCCTGCCACTATAATCCTCTAAGGATGTTCAACTCTCACTTCTCTAACAGGCCTGCCACTATAATCCTCTAAGGATGTTCAACTCTCACTTCTTTAAAGGGCCTGCCACTATAATCCTCTAAGGATGTTCAACTCTCACTTCTTTAAAGGGCCTGCCACTATAATCCTCTAAGGATGTTCAACTCTCACTTCTCTAAAGGGCCTACCACTATAATCCTCTAAGGATGTTCAACTCTCAATTCTGTAAAGGGCCAACATTCACCAGCAGAATTCAGTTTTGAGAACGCCACTGCTTCTTAAAACGACTTCTAAGAATAACTTCTAAGAATTAGTTCATAGAATGAGTTCATAGAATGAGTTCTTAGGATGAGTTCTTAGGATGAGTTCTTAGGATGAGTTCATAGAATGAGTTCTTAGAAGGAGTTCATAGAAGGAGTTCATAGAATGAGTTCTTAGAAGGAGTTCATATAATGAGTTCTTAGAATGAGTTCATAGAATGAGTTCATAGGACGAGTTCTTAGGATGAGTTCTTAGAATGAGTTCATAGAATGAGTTCTTAGAAGGAGTTCATATAATGAGTTCATAGAATGAGTTCATAGAATGAGTTCTTAGGATGAGTTCTTAGGATGAGTTCTTAGGATGAGTTCTTAGAAGGAGTTCATATAATGAGTTCATAGGATGAGTTCATATAATGAGTTCATAGAATGAGTTCTTAGAATGAGTTCTTAGGATGAGTTCTTAGGATGAGTTCTTAGGATGAGTTCTTAGAAGGAGTTCATATAATGAGTTCTAAGAATGAGTTCATAGAATGAGTTCATAGGATGAGTTCTTAGGATGAGTTCTTAGAATGAGTTCATATAATGAGTTCATAGGATGAGTTCTTAGGATGAGTTCTTAGAATGAGTTCATAGAATGAGTTCATAGGATGAGTTCTTAGAATGAGTTCATAGAAGGAGTTCTTAGAATGAGTTCGTATAATGAGTTCTTAGAATGAGTTCTTAGGATGAGTTCTTATAATGAGTTCATATAATGAGTTCTTATAATGAGTTCATATAATGAGTTCTTAGAATGAGTTCTTATAATGAGTTCATAGAATGAGTTCTTAGGATGAGTTCATATAATGAGTTCTTAGAATGAGTTCGTAGAATGAGTTCATAGAATGAGTTCGTAGAATGAGTTCATAGAATGAGTTCTTAGGATGAGTTCATAGAATGAGTTCTTAGAATGAGTTCATAGGATGAGTTCTTAGGATGAGTTCTTAGGATGAGTTCATAGAATGAGTTCATAGAATGAGTTCATAGGATGAGTTCTTAGAATGAGTTCATATAATGAGTTCATAGGATGAGTTCATAGGATGAGTTCTTAGGATGAGTTCATAGAATGAGTTCATAGAATGAGTTCATAGGATGAGTTCATAGAATGAGTTCTTAGAATGAGTTCTTAGAATGAGTTCTTATAATGAGTTCATATAATGAGTTCTTAGAATGAGTTCTTAGGATGAGTTCATATAATGAGTTCTTAGAATGAGTTCTTAGAATGAGTTCTTAGGATGAGTTCATAGGATGAGTTCTTAGAATGAGTTCTTAGAATGAGTTCTTAGGATGAGTTCATATAATGAGTTCTTAGAATGAGTTCGTAGAATGAGTTCATAGAATAAGTTCTTAGAATGAGTTCGTAGAATGAGTTCATATAATGAGTTCTTAGAATGAGTTCATAGAATGAGTTCTTAGGATGAGTTCATAGAATGAGTTCTTAGAATGAGTTCTTAGGATGAGTTCTTAGAATGAGTTCTTAGAATGAGTTCATAGAATGAGTTCTTAGAATGAGTTCTTAGGATGAGTTCATAGAATGAGTTCTTAGAATGAGTTCTTAGGATGAGTTCTTAGAATGAGTTCCTAGAATGAGTTCATAGGATGAGTTCTTAGGATGAGTTCTTAGAATGAGTTCTTAGAATGAGTTCATATAATGAGTTCTTAGAATGAGTTCATAGAATGAGTTCTTAGGATGAGTTCTTAGAATGAGTTCTTAGGATGAGTTCTTAGAATAAGTTCTTAGAATGAGTTCTTTGAATGAGTTCATATAATGAGTTCTTAGAATGAGTTCTTAGAATGAGTTCGTAGAATGAGTTCTTAGAATGAGTTCGTAGAATGAGTTCTTAGAATAAGTTCTTAGAATGAGTTCATTTAATGAGTTCATAGAATGAGTTCATAGAATGAGTTCTTAGGATGAGTTCTTAGGATGAGTTCTTAGGATGAGTTCTTAGAAGGAGTTCATATAATGAGTTCATAGGATGAGTTCATATAATGAGTTCATAGAATGAGTTCTTAGAATGAGTTCTTAGGATGAGTTCTTAGGATGAGTTCTTAGGATGAGTTCTTAGAAGGAGTTCATATAATGAGTTCTAAGAATGAGTTCATAGAATGAGTTCATAGGATGAGTTCTTAGGATGAGTTCTTAGAATGAGTTCATATAATGAGTTCATAGGATGAGTTCTTAGGATGAGTTCTTAGAATGAGTTCATAGAATGAGTTCATAGGATGAGTTCTTAGAATGAGTTCATAGAAGGAGTTCTTAGAATGAGTTCGTATAATGAGTTCTTAGAATGAGTTCTTAGGATGAGTTCTTATAATGAGTTCATATAATGAGTTCTTATAATGAGTTCATATAATGAGTTCTTAGAATGAGTTCTTATAATGAGTTCATAGAATGAGTTCTTAGGATGAGTTCATATAATGAGTTCTTAGAATGAGTTCGTAGAATGAGTTCATAGAATGAGTTCGTAGAATGAGTTCATAGAATGAGTTCTTAGGATGAGTTCATAGAATGAGTTCTTAGAATGAGTTCATAGGATGAGTTATTAGGATGAGTTCTTAGGATGAGTTCATAGAATGAGTTCATAGAATGAGTTCATAGGATGAGTTCTTAGAATGAGTTCATATAATGAGTTCATAGGATGAGTTCATAGGATGAGTTCTTAGGATGAGTTCATAGAATGAGTTCATAGAATGAGTTCATAGGATGAGTTCATAGAATGAGTTCTTAGAATGAGTTCTTAGAATGAGTTCTTATAATGAGTTCATATAATGAGTTCTTAGAATGAGTTCTTAGGATGAGTTCATATAATGAGTTCTTAGAATGAGTTCATAGAATGAGTTCTTAGGATGAGTTCATAGGATGAGTTCTTAGAATGAGTTCTTAGAATGAGTTCTTAGGATGAGTTCATATAATGAGTTCTTAGAATGAGTTCTTAGAATGAGTTCTTAGAATGAGTTCCTAGAATGAGTTCATAGGATGAGTTCTTAGGATGAGTTCTTAGAATGAGTTCTTAGAATGAGTTCATATAATGAGTTCTTAGAATGAGTTCATAGAATGAGTTCTTAGGATGAGTTCTTAGAATGAGTTCTTAGGATGAGTTCTTAGAATAAGTTCTTAGAATGAGTTCTTTGAATGAGTTCATATAATGAGTTCTTAGAATGAGTTCTTAGAATGAGTTCGTAGAATGAGTTCTTAGAATGAGTTCGTAGAATGAGTTCTTAGAATGAGTTCTTAGAATAAGTTCTTAGAATGAGTTCATTTAATGAGTTCTTAGAATAAGTTCTTAGAATGAGTTCTTAGAATGAGTACATTTAATGAGTTCTTAGAATGAGTTCTTAGAATGAGTTCGTAGGATGAGTTCGTAGGATGCTGAATGTATTTTTCCGTACATGAAAAGGCTGTTGTGTTTCCTTGAGTGCCTGGAGGTTGATATGACACTAGAAGGTGTGTGATGTGACTCTGAACATGAGAACAAATGGATTCCCTTGTTATTCATTCTCACACACAGATTATAGATGACTAAAGAGTAGTCTCTCTCCCTCTCCAATTCAAGGGCTTGATTGGCATGGGAAACATATGTTTACATTTCCCAATCAAGATAAATAGATAACAAACAAAGGGAAATAAACAATAAAAATGTACCGTAAACATTACAACATTACACACAGAAGTTCCAAAAGAATAAAGACATTTGAAATGTCATATCATATCAACAGTAATGATGTGCAAATAGCTAAAGTACAAAAGGGAAAATAAGGGTGTTTGTTCTTCACTGGTTGCCCTTTTCTTGTGGCAACAGGTCACACATCTTGCTGCTGTGATGGCACACTGTGGTATTTCACCCAGTAGATATGGGAGTTTATCAAAATAGTTTATTTTTTATTTTTATTCTTTGTGGATCTGTGTAATCTGAAGGAAATATTTGTCTCTAATATGGTCAAACATTTGGCAGGAGGTTAGGAAGTGGAGCTCACTCTGTCTCTCTCTCTCTCTCTCTCTCTGTGTGTGTGTGTGTGTGTGTGTGTGTAATAGAATTCAATCCTAGCCAGCTACGTCCCCTTCACCTGTCTCTACTCTACTCAATACAGAAGATGGATGGTGCACATGCGCACGCACACACACACACACACACACACACACACACACACACACACACACACACACACACACACACACACACACACACACACACACACACACACACACACACACACACACACACACACACACACACACACACACACACACTAAATACATGAGATAGATGGTTTCCCCCAGGCTGAGAATCACAATCATTTTAACTGGATTAGATTTGTCTCTACGGGGCCTTGAGTTTCTGAGGAAGAGGAGTGTGTGACTGTGTATGTGTGTGTGTGTGACAGAAAGTCTGTGTGTGTGTGTGTGTGTGTGAGACGGAAAATGTGTGTGTGTGACAGAAAGTGTGTGTGTGTGACAGAAAGGGTGTGTGACTGTGTATGTGCGACTGTGAGTGTGTGTGACAGAAAGTGTGTGTGTGTGTGTGTGTGTGTGTGTGTGACAGAAAATGTGTGTGTGTGACAGAAAGTGTGTGTGTGTGACAGAAAGTGTGTGTGTGTGTGTGTGTGTGTGTGTGAGAGAGAGAGAGACAGAAAATGTGTGTGTGTGACAGAAAGTGTGTGTGTGTGACAGAAAGTGTGTGTGTGTGTATGTGTGTGTGTGTGTGTGTGTTTGGTGTGTGTGTGTGACAGAAAGGTTTGTGAGTGAGTGTGTGTGAGAGAGTGTGTGTTTGAGTGTGTGTGAGAGATGGCGACAGAAAGTGTGTGTGTGTGTTTGTGTGTGTGTGTGTGTGTGTGTGTGTGTGTGTGTGTGTGTGACAGAACGGTTTGTGAGTGAGTGTGTGTGAGAGAGTGTGTGTTTGAGTGTGTGTTTGAGAGAGAGAGAGACTGTTACCTTCCCCAGTTTCTATGTGTGTGTATTTCAGAAAATGGCTTCCTGGAATCCTAAAGAAGCAGATTGGAGCTCTGACCCCTCCCTCTCGTCAGGGTACACAGCTGGCTCTGCATTCCCAGCTCCTTCTCCAGCTTGGTAAAAGCCTGTGTTCCTTCCCCAGGGAAGAGAGTTTCCTGTGTTGTTTTGTTGGTCAGTGAAAGTATTTTTTGATATTATTTAGTAGCTACTCCTTCAGGAGGGATGTGCCCGTAGGACATCATTTTATTTTGATTTTTGAAATTGTTTTACTTAAAGTATTAGTAATTATTCTGTTTAATTTGTTCCCCTGGGGGGACCTTGGGAGTGTTTAGGCAAGAGGCCTGAGGGCATACATAACCCGTAGTATTTAATATGTCTGTGCACACGAGGTAAGACGGGGGCGGACCACCCCCTGTATTTTGGTTAGCGTGTCAGGTGGTGCTAAAGGTTAGGTAAGACCTGGGCAGACCACCCGCTGTATTTTGGTTAGCGCGCCAGGTGGTGCTAGTTAGGTAAGACCTGGGCAGACCACCCCCCTGTATTTTGGTTAGCGTGTCAGGTGGTGGTAAAGGCTAGGTAAGACCTGGGCGAACCACCCCCTGTATTTTGGTTAGCGCTCCAGGTGGTGCTAGTTAGGTAAGACCTGGGCGGACCACCCCCTGTATTTTGGTTAGCGTGTCAGGTGGTGTTAAAGGTTAGGTAAGACCTAGGCGGACCACCCCCTGTATTTTGGTTAGCGTGTCAGGTGGTGTTAAAGGTTAGGTAAGACCTGGGCGGACAATCCCCTGTATTTTGGTTAGCGCGCCAGGTGGTGCTAGTTAGGTAAGACCTGGGCGGACCACCCCCTGTATTTTGGTTAGCGTGTCAGGTGGTGTTAAAGGTTAGGTAAGACCTGGGCGGACCACCCGCTGTATTTTGGTTAGCGCGCCAGGTGGTGCTAGTTAGGTAAGACCTGGGCAGACCACCCCCCTGTATTTTGGTTAGCGTGTCAGGTGGTGGTAAAGGCTAGGTAAGACCTGGGCGGACCACCCCCTGTATTTTGGTTAGCGCGCCAGGTGGTGCTAGTTAGGTAAGACCTGGGCGGACCACCCCCTGTATTTTGGTTAGCGTGTCAGGTGGTGTTAAAGGTTAGGTAAGACCTAGGCGGACCACCCCCTGTATTTTGGTTAGCGTGTCAGGTGGTGTTAAAGGTTAGGTAAGACCTGGGCGGACAATCCCCTGTATTTTGGTTAGCGCGCCAGGTGGTGCTAGTTAGGTAAGACCTGGGCGGACCACCCCCTGTATTTTGGTTAGCGTGTCAGGTGGTGTTAAAGGTTAGGTAAGACCTGGGCGGACCACCCCCTGTATTTTGGTTAGCGTGCCAGGTGGTGCTAGTTAGGTAAGTAGTGGGAAGGCAGGTAAGGTAGGAGAGGGGACTCTTTTACTTTCTTTGCTTTGGTTTCGTCCAGCCCCTTTATCCCACCTTTCCGTGTTAAGGAATAATAAATTCCTTAAAAAATTGTGTGTGTGTGTGTGTGTGTGTGTGTGTGTGTGTGTGTGTGTGTGTGTGTGAGAGAGAGAGTGAAGCAGAGAGATAATGAGAGAGGGATAAAGGCGCTATGTATAAAACCAAATGACAGAAGGTTGTGTTGGTGCGGGTCTGAGGCAGGGTCTGAGGCAGGGTCTGAGGCAGGGTCTGAGGCAGGGTCTGAGGCAGGGTCTGAGGCAGGGTCTGAGGCAGGGTCTGAGGCAGTGCCGGGGGTCACAATAGACTCACAATTAAACTAAAGTAGGAATCTATCAGAGTGAAGAACTCTGGGAGAGGAGCAGGGGGGAGGGGAGAGGAGGAGAGGAACAGGGGGAGGGAGAGAGGAGGAGAGGAACAGGGAGAGAGGAGGAGCGGGGGGGAGAGAGGAGAAGAGGAGCGGGGGGGAGGATGGGAGGAGAGAAGGAGGAGAGCG
>NW_026600312.1:45000-97500 GCF_029448725.1 Salvelinus fontinalis | reverse complement strand
ATATAGATGTGGTCCCTCTTGTTAAATATAGATGTGGAGTGGTCCCTCTTGTTAAATATAGATGTGGTCCCTCTTGTTAAATATAGATGTGGTCCCTCTTGTTAAATATAGATGTGGTCCCTCTTGTTAAATATAGATGTGGAGTGGTCCCTCTTGTTAAATATAGATGTGGTCCCTCTTGTTAAATATAGATGTGGTCCCTCTTGTTAAATATAGATGTGGTCCCTCTTGTTAAATGTAGATGTGGTCCCTCTTGTTACATATAGATGTGGTCCCTCTTGTTAAATATAGATGTGGAGTGGTCCCTCTTGTTAAATATAGATGTGGTCCCTCTTGTTAAATATAGATGTGGTCCCTCTTGTTACATGTAGATGTGGAGTGGTCCCTCTTGTTAAATATAGATGTGGTCCCTCTTGTTACATATAGATGTGGAGTGGTCCCTCTTGTTAAATATAGATGTGGTCCCTCTTGTTAAATATAGATGTGGTCCCTCTTGTTAAATATAGATGTGGTCCCTCTTGTTAAATATAGATGTGGAGTGGTCCCTCTTGTTAAATATAGATGTGGTCCCTCTTGTTAAATATAGATGTGGAGTGGTCCCTCTTGTTAAATGTAGATGTGGAGTGGTCCCTCTTGTTAAATATAGATGTGGTCCCTCTTGTTAAATATAGATGTGGTCCCTCTTGTTAAATATAGATGTGGTCCCTCTTGTTAAATATAGATGTGGTCCCTCTTGTTACATGTAGATGTGGAGTGGTCCCTCTTGTTAAATATAGATGTGGTCCCTCTTGTTAAATATAGATGTGGTCCCTCTTGTTAAATATAGATGTGGTCCCTCTTGTTAAATATAGATGTGGTCCCTCTTGTTAAATATAGATGTGGTCCCTCTTGTTAAATATAGATGTGGTCTCTCTTGTTAAATATAGATGTGGTCCCTCTTGTTAAATATAGATGTGGTCTCTCTTGTTAAATATAGATGTGGTCCCTCTTGTTAAATATAGATGTGGGCCCTCTTGTTAAATATAGATATGGAGTGGTCCCTCTTGTTACATATAGATGTGGTCCCTCTTGTTAAATATAGATGTGGTCCCTCTTGTTAAATATAGATGTGGTCCCTCTTGTTAAATATAGATGTGGTCCCTCTTGTTAAATATAGATGTCGTCCCTCTTGTTAAATATAGATGTGGTCCCTCTTGTTAAATATAGATGTGGAGTGGTCCCTCTTGTTAAATATAGATGTGGTCCCTCTTGTTAAATATAGATGTGGTCCCTCTTGTTAAATATAGATGTCGTCCCTCTTGTTACATATAGATGTCGTCCCTCTTGTTAAATATAGATGTGGTCCCTCTTGTTAAATATAGATGTGGAGTGGTCCCTCTTGTTAAATATAGATGTGGTCCCTCTTGTTAAATATAGATGTGGTCCCTCTTGTTAAATATAGATGTGGTCCCTCTTGTTAAATATAGATGTGGAGTGGTCCCTCTTGTTAAATATAGATGTGGTCCCTCTTGTTAAATATAGATGTGGTCCCTCTTGTTAAATATAGATGTGGTCCCTCTTGTTAAATATAGATGTGGTCCCTCTTGTTAAATATAGATGTCGTCCCTCTTGTTAAATATAGATGTGGTCCCTCTTGTTAAATATAGAAGTGGTCCCTCTTGTTAAATATAGATGTGGTCCCTCTTGTTAAATATAGATGTGGTCCCTCTTGTTAAATATAGATGTGGTCCCTCTTGTTACATGTAGATGTGGAGTGGTCCCTCTTGTTAAATATAGATGTGGTCCCTCTTGTTAAATATAGATGTGGTCCCTCTTGTTAAATATAGATGTGGAGTGGTCCCTCTTGTTAAATATAGATGTGGTCCCTCTTGTTAAATATAGATGTGGTCCCTCTTGTTAAATATAGATGTGGTCCCTCTTGTTAAATATAGATGTGGTCCCTCTTGTTAAATATAGATGTGGTCCCTCTTGTTAAATATAGATGTGGTCCCTCTTGTTAAATATAGATGTGGTCCCTCTTGTTAAATATAGATGTGGTCCCTCTTGTTAAATATAGATGTGGTCCCTCTTGTTAAATATAGATGTGGAGTGGTCCCTCTTGTTTAATATAGATGTGGTCCCTCTTGATACATGTAGATGTGGAGTGGTCCCTCTTGTTAAATATAGATGTGGTCCCTCTTGTTAAATATAGATGTGGTCCCTCTTGTTAAATATAGATGTGGTCCCTCTTGTTAAATATAGATGTGGAGTGGTCCCTCTTGTTAAATATAGATGTGGAGTGGTCCCTCTTGTTAAATATAGATGTGGTCCCTCTTGTTAAATATAGATGTGGTCCCTCTTGTTAAATATAGATGTGGTCCCTCTTGTTAAATATAGATGTGGTCCCTCTTGTTAAATATAGATGTGGTCCCTCTTGTTAAATATAGATGTGGAGTGGTCCCTCTTGTTAAATATAGATGTGGTCCCTCTTGTTAAATATAGATGTGGTCCCTCTTGTTAAATATAGATGAGGAGTGGTCCCTCTTGTTAAATATAGATGTGGTCCCTCTTGTTAAATATAGATGTGGTCTCTCTTGTTAAATATAGATGTGGTCCCTCTTGTTAAATATAGATGTGGTCCCTCTTGTTAAATATAGATATGGAGTGGTCCCTCTTGTTAAATATAGATGTGGTCCCTCTTGTTAAATATAGATGTGGTCCCTCTTGTTAAATATAGATGTGGAGTGGTCCCTCTTGTTAAATATAGATGTGGTCCCTCTTGTTAAATATAGATGTGGTCCCTCTTGTTAAATATAGATGTGGTCCCTCTTGTTAAATATAGATGTGGAGTGGTCCCTCTTGTTAAATATAGATGTGGTCCCTCTTGTTAAATATAGATGTGGTCCCTCTTGTTAAATATAGATGTGGAGTGGTCCCTCTTGTTAAATATAGATGTGGTCCCTCTTGTTAAATATAGATGTGGTCCCTCTTGTTAAATATAGATGTGGAGTGGTCCCTCTTGTTAAATATAGATGTGGAGTGGTCCCTCTTGTTAAATATAGATGTGGAGTGGTCCCTCTTGTTAAATATAGATGTGGTCCCTCTTGTTAAATATAGATGTGGTCCCTCTTGTTAAATATAGATGTGGTCCCTCTTGTTAAATATAGATGTGGTCCCTCTTGTTACATATAGATGTGGAGTGGTCCCTCTTGTTAAATATAGATGTGGTCCCTCTTGTTAAATATAGATGTGGTCCCTCTTGTTAAATATAGATGTGGTCCCTCTTGTTAAATATAGATGTGGAGTGGTCCCTCTTGTTAAATATAGATGTGGTCCCTCTTGTTAAATATAGATGTGGAGTGGTCCCTCTTGTTAAATGTAGATGTGGAGTGGTCCCTCTTGTTAAATATAGATGTGGTCCCTCTTGTTAAATATAGATGTGGTCCCTCTTGTTAAATATAGATGTGGTCCCTCTTGTTAAATATAGATGTGGTCCCTCTTGTTAAATATAGATGTGGTCCCTCTTGTTAAATATAGATGTGGTCCCTCTTGTTAAATATAGATGTGGTCCCTCTTGTTAAATATAGATGTGGTCTCTCTTGTTAAATATAGATGTGGTCCCTCTTGTTAAATATAGATGTGGTCTCTCTTGTTAAATATAGATGTGGTCCCTCTTGTTAAATATAGATGTGGGCCCTCTTGTTAAATATAGATATGGAGTGGTCCCTCTTGTTACATATAGATGTGGTCCCTCTTGTTAAATATAGATGTGGTCCCTCTTGTTAAATATAGATGTGGTCCCTCTTGTTAAATATAGATGTGGTCCCTCTTGTTAAATATAGATGTGGTCCCTCTTGTTAAATATAGATGTGGTCTCTCTTGTTAAATATAGATGTGGTCCCTCTTGTTAAATATAGATGTGGTCTCTCTTGTTAAATATAGATGTGGTCCCTCTTGTTAAATATAGATGTGGGCCCTCTTGTTAAATATAGATATGGAGTGGTCCCTCTTGTTACATATAGATGTGGTCCCTCTTGTTAAATATAGATGTGGTCCCTCTTGTTAAATATAGATGTGGAGTGGTCCCTCTTGTTAAATATAGATGTGGTCCCTCTTGTTAAATATAGATGTGGTCCCTCTTGTTAAATATAGATGTGGTCCCTCTTGTTAAATATAGATGTGGAGTGGTCCCTCTTGTTAAATATAGATGTGGAGTGGTCCCTCTTGTTAAATATAGATGTGGTCCCTCTTGTTAAATATAGATGTGGTCTCTCTTGTTACATGTAGATGTGGAGTGGTCCCTCTTGTTAAATATAGATGTGGTCCCTCTTGTTAAATATAGATGTGGTCCCTCTTGTTAAATATAGATGTGGTCCCTCTTGTTAAATATAGATGTCGTCCCTCTTGTTAAATATAGATGTGGTCCCTCTTGTTAAATATAGAAGTGGTCCCTCTTGTTAAATATAGATGTGGTCCCTCTTGTTAAATATAGATGTGGTCCCTCTTGTTAAATATAGATGTGGTCCCTCTTGTTACATGTAGATGTGGAGTGGTCCCTCTTGTTAAATATAGATGTGGTCCCTCTTGTTAAATATAGATGTGGTCCCTCTTGTTAAATATAGATGTGGTCCCTCTTGTTAAATATAGATGTGGTCCCTCTTGTTACATGTAGATGTGGAGTGGTCCCTCTTGTTAAATATAGATGTGGTCCCTCTTGTTAAATATAGATGTGGTCCCTCTTGTTAAATATAGATGAGGAGTGGTCCCTCTTGTTAAATATAGACGTGGAGTGGTCCCTCTTGTTAAATATAGATGTGGTCCCTCTTGTTAAATATAGATGTGGTCCCTCTTGTTAAATATAGATGTGGTCCCTCTTGTTAAATATAGATGTGGTCCCTCTTGTTAAATATAGATGTGGTCCCTCTTGTTAAATGTAGATGTTGCCCCTCTTGTTAAATATAGATGTGGTCCCTCTTGTTAAATATAGATGTGGAGTGGTCCCTCTTGTTAAATATAGATGTGGAGTGGTCCCTCTTGTTAAATATAGATGTGGAGTGGTCCCTCTTGTTAAATATAGATGTGGTCCCTCTTGTTAAATATAGATGTGGTCCCTCTTGTTAAATATAGACGAGGAGTGGTCCCTCTTGTTAAATATAGATGTGGTCCGTCTTGTTAAATATAGATGTGGTCCCTCTTGTTAAATATAGACGAGGAGTGGTCCCTCTTGTTAAATATAGATGTGGTCCCTCTTGTTAAATATAGATGTGGTCCCTCTTGTTAAATATAGATGTGGAGTGGTCCCTCTTGTTAAATATAGATGTGGAGTGGTCCCTCTTGTTAAATATAGATGTGGTCCCTCTTGTTAAATATAGATGTGGTCCCTCTTGTTAAATATAGATGTGGTCCCTCTTGTTAAATATAGATGTGGTCCCTCTTGTTAAATATAGATGTGGTCCCTCTTGTTAAATATAGATGTGGTCCCTCTTGTTAAATATAGATGTGGAGTGGTCCCTCTTGTTAAATATAGATGTGGAGTGGTTCCTCTTGTTAAATATAGACGTGGAGTGGTCCCTCTTGTTAAATATAGATGTGGTCCCTCTTGTTAAATATAGATGTGGTCCCTCTTGTTAAATATAGATGTGGTCCCTCTTGTTAAATATAGATGTGGTCCCTCTTGTTAAATATAGATGTGGTCCCTCTTGTTAAATATAGATGTGGTCCCTCTTGTTAAATATAGATGTGGTCCCTCTTGTTAAATATAGATGTGGTCCCTCTTGTTAAATATAGATGTGGAGTGGTCCCTCTTGTTAAATATAGATGTGGTCTCTCTTGTTAAATATAGATGTGGTCCCTCTTGTTAAATATAGATGTGGTCTCTCTTGTTAAATATAGATGTGGTCCCTCTTGTTAAATATAGATGTGGAGTGGTCCCTCTTGTTAAATATAGATGTGGTCCCTCTTGTTAAATATAGATGTGGTCCCTCTTGTTAAATATAGATGTTGTCCCTCTTGTTAAATATAGAGGAGGAGTGGTCCCTCTTGTTAAATATAGATGTGGTCCCTCTTGTTAAATATAGATGTGGTCCCTCTTGTTAAATATAGATGTGGTCCCTCTTGTTAAATATAGATGTGGTCCCTCTTGTTAAATATAGATGTGGTCCCTCTTGTTAAATATAGATGTGGTCCCTCTTGTTAAATATAGATGTGGTCCCTCTTGTTAAATATAGATGTGGTCCCTCTTGTTAAATATAGATGTGGAGTGGTCCCTCTTGTTAAATATAGATGTGGAGTGGTCCCTCTTGTTAAATATAGATGTGGTCCCTCTTGTTAAATATAGATGTGGTCCCTCTTGTTAAATATAGATGTGGTCCCTCTTGTTAAATATAGATGTGGTCCCTCTTGTTAAATATAGATGTGGTCCCTCTTGTTAAATATAGATGTGGTCCCTCTTGTTACATGTAGATGTGGAGTGGTCCCTCTTGTTAAATATAGATGTGGTCCCTCTTGTTAAATATAGATGTGGTCCCTCTTGTTAAATATAGATGTGGTCCCTCTTGTTAAATATAGATGTGGTCCCTCTTGTTAAATATAGATGTGGAGTGGTCCCTCTTGTTAAATATAGATGTGGTCCCTCTTGTTAAATATAGATGTGGAGTGGTCCCTCTTGTTAAATATAGATGTGGTCCCTCTTGTTAAATATAGATGTGGTCCCTCTTGTTAAATATAGATGTGGTCCCTCTTGTTAAATATAGATGTGGTCCCTCTTGTTAAATGTAGATGTGGAGTGGTCCCTCTTGTTAAATATAGATGTGGTCCCTCTTGTTAAATATAGATGTGGTCCCTCTTGTTAAATATAGATGTGGTCCCTCTTGTTAAATATAGATGTGGTCCCTCTTGTTAAATATAGATGTGGTCCCTCTTGTTAAATATAGATGTGGTCTCTCTTGTTAAATATAGATGTGGTCCCTCTTGTTAAATATAGATGTGGTCTCTCTTGTTAAATATAGATGTGGTCCCTCTTGTTAAATATAGATGTGGGCCCTCTTGTTAAATATAGATATGGAGTGGTCCCTCTTGTTACATATAGATGTGGTCCCTCTTGTTAAATATAGATGTGGTCCCTCTTGTTAAATATAGATGTGGTCCCTCTTGTTAAATATAGATGTGGAGTGGTCCCTCTTGTTAAATATAGATGTGGAGTGGTCCCTCTTGTTAAATATAGATGTGGAGTGGTCCCTCTTGTTAAATATAGATGTGGTCCCTCTTGTTAAATATAGATGTGGTCCCTCTTGTTAAATATAGATGTGGTCCCTCTTGTTAAATATAGATGTGGAGTGGTCCCTCTTGTTAAATATAGATGTGGAGTGGTCCCTCTTGTTAAATATAGATGTGGTCCCTCTTGTTAAATATAGATGTGGTCCCTCTTGTTAAATATAGATGTGGTCCCTCTTGTTACATGTAGATGTGGAGTGGTCCCTCTTGTTAAATATAGATGTGGTCCCTCTTGTTAAATATAGATGTGGTCCCTCTTGTTAAATATAGATGTGGTCCCTCTTGTTAAATATAGATGTGGTCCCTCTTGTTAAATATAGATGTCGTCCCTCTTGTTAAATATAGATGTGGTCCCTCTTGTTAAATATAGAAGTGGTCCCTCTTGTTAAATATAGATGTGGTCCCTCTTGTTAAATATAGATGTGGTCCCTCTTGTTAAATATAGATGTGGTCCCTCTTGTTACATGTAGATGTGGAGTGGTCCCTCTTGTTAAATATAGATGTGGTCCCTCTTGTTAAATATAGATGTGGTCCCTCTTGTTAAATATAGATGTGGAGTGGTCCCTCTTGTTAAATATAGATGTGGTCCCTCTTGTTAAATATAGATGTGGTCCCTCTTGTTAAATATAGATGTGGTCCCTCTTGTTAAATATAGATGTGGTCCCTCTTGTTAAATATAGATGTGGTCCCTCTTGTTAAATATAGATGTGGTCCCTCTTGTTAAATATAGATGTGGTCCCTCTTGTTAAATATAGATGTGGTCCCTCTTGTTAAATATAGATGTGGTCCCTCTTGTTAAATATAGATGTGGAGTGGTCCCTCTTGTTTAATATAGATGTGGTCCCTCTTGTTAAATATAGATGTGGAGTGGTCCCTCTTGTTAAATATAGATGTGGTCCCTCTTGTTACATATAGATGTGGAGTGGTCCCTCTTGTTAAATATAGATGTGGTCCCTCTTGTTAAATATAGATGTGGTCCCTCTTGTTAAATATAGATGTGGAGTGGTCCCTCTTGTTAAATATAGATGTGGAGTGGTCCCTCTTGTTACATATAGATGTGGAGTGGTCCCTCTTGTTACATATAGATGTGGTCCCTCTTGTTAAATATAGATGTGGAGTGGTCCCTCTTGTTAAATATAGATGTGGTCCCTCTTGTTAAATATAGATGTGGAGTGGTCCCTCTTGTTAAATGTAGATGTGGAGTGGTCCCTCTTGTTAAATATAGATGTGGTCCCTCTTGTTAAATATAGATGTGGTCCCTCTTGTTAAATATAGATGTGGTCCCTCTTGTTAAATATAGATGATGAGTGGTCCCTCTTGTTAAATATAGATGTGGAGTGGTCCCTTTTGTTAAATATAGATGTGGTCCCTCTTGTTAAATATAGATGTGGTCCCTCTTGTTAAATATAGATGTGGTCCCTCTTGTTAAATATAGATGTGGAGTGGTCCCTCTTGTTAAATATAGATGTGGTCCCTCTTGTTAAATATAGATGTGGTCCCTCTTGTTAAATATAGATGTGGTCCCTCTTGTTAAATATAGATGTGGAGTGGTCCCTCTTGTTACATATAGATGTGGTCCCTCTTGTTAAATATAGATGTGGTCCCTCTTGTTAAATATAGATGTGGAGTGGTCCCTCTTGTTACATGTAGATGTGGATTTTACAAACTAATCTACACTGTGGTTAACTAAACCAATCTAATCTAAATATACAAACGAATCTACACTGTGAGAAACAAGTCTGGAGTCACGTGGTGGTGGTGGTTAGTGTCGTCCTATTGGTTAGACAGTTTCCCCTTTAATGAGGTTGACAGTTAAAACTGTCTCTGACATTAGACTGAGTCACACAGAGGCTCCAGCTGTGCAGCGAACAGACACAAACCTACAACTGAGATAACAGCAGACATTACAACAGTAGAAGATACAGCAGTAGAAGCTACAACAGTAGAAGTTACAACAGTAGAAGTTACAACAGTAGAAGATACAACAGTAGAAGTTACAAGAGTCTGCTGTTACTGCATTTGACCATAAGCGTATAAAGATGTCAAAGGGAATCTATGAATACACAAACGGATTTGAAGACAAAAAACCTAATGAAATAAAGACCATTGACATTGATGATGATATTTACAACAACCAAATACCCATCATGCCCCGCAAGAAGGATGTAGCTGGTGATCAACATTCAGGTAACATTTAACGCTGTTATAGTGCTTGGCACTGAAACCCCGACACACACACACACACACACACACACACACACACACACACACACACACACACACACACACACACACACACACACACACACACACACACACACACACACACACACACACACACACACACACACACACACACACACACACACACACACACACACACACACACACACACACAGCTGCTCCTGTCTACTATCCTGTTGCCTAGTCACTTTACCCATTCCTATATTATATCCTTTACCCCTACTATATGTAGCTATACTACTTTTCCTATATGTAGGTATACTACTATACCTCTATGTACAGTGCTTTCAGAAAGTATTCATCAGTGTTTTGTTCGAGAACATCTAAAGCAAGACAGAGTCAAGACTGAGACTGGGTGGGGGTGGGGGCGAGACCGAGTCGAGACCGGGAGGTGGGTGAGCGAGGGGGGGGGTGGGCTCTCCCAGCGGAGATGATGTAGCCCAGAAAGGGGATGGTGGAGAGATGGAACTCGCACTTCTCTGCCTTCACAAATAGCTGATTCTCCAGAAGGTGTTGAAGAACCTGCCGGACGAGGAGCACGTGTTCTTGGGGTGGAGCGGGAGAAGACGAGGATGTCATCAATGTAGACGAAGACAAACCGGGTTCAACATGTCGTGGAGAACATAATTTACCAGAGCCTGGAACACAGCAGGGGCGTTGGTGAGACCAAAAGGCATGACCAGATACTCGTAGTGGCTGCTGGCCGTGTTGAATGCGGTCTTCCACTCGTCCCCCTCTTGTATCCGCACCAGGTGGTAGGCATTCCGTATATCCAACTTCGAAAACACAGTGGCTCCCTGGAGTGGCTCGAAGGCAGAGGAAATGAGTGGTAGCAGGTAACGGTTCTTAACAGCAATGCCATTGAGTCCCCGTTAGTCAATGCCCAGGCGCAGGGTCTTGTTCATTTTCTCCACGACGGAGGGAGAGAAAATTCGATTTCGCACGCACGTCCAGGGATTCGGAGAGGGTCTCATGGGGGATACTGCAAGACCCGGAGCCCAGAAGACGGGATCTTCTGGGCTCCGGGTCTTGCAGTATCCCCCATGAGACCCTCTCCGGGATCCCGTCTTCTGGGCTCCGGGTCTTGCTGTAGCCCCCATGAGACCCTCTCCGGGATACCGTCTTCTGGGCTCCGGGTCTTGCTGTAGCCCCCATGAGACCCTCTCCGGGATCCCGTCTTCTGGGCTCCGGGTCTTGCTGTATCCCCCATGAGACCCTCTCCTGGATCCCGTCTTCTGGGCTCCGGGTCTTGCTGTATCCCCCATGAGACCCTCTCCGGGATACCGTCTTCTGGGCTCTGGGTCTTGCTGTATCCCCCATGAGACCCTCTCCGGGATCCCGTCTTTTGGGCTCCGGGTCTTGCTGTATCCCCCATGAGACCCTCTCCGGGATACCGTCTTCTGGGCTCCGGGTCTTGCTGTATCCCCCATGAGACCCTCTCCGGGATCCCGTCTTCTGGGCTCCGGGACTTGCTGTATCCCCCATGAGACCCTTTCCTGGATCCCGTCTTCTGGGCTCCGGGTCTTGCTGTATCCCCCATGAGACCCTCTCCGGGATCCCGTCTTCTGGGCTCCGGGTCTTGCTGTATCCCCCATGAGACCCTCTCCGGGATACCGTCTTCTGGGCTCCGGGTCTTGCTGTATCCCCCATGAGACCCTCTCCGGGATCCCGTCTTCTGGGCTCCGGGTCTTGCTGTATCCCCCATGAGACCCTTTCCTGGATCCCGTCTTCTGGGCTCCGGGTCTTGCTGTATCCCCCATGAGACCCTCTCCGGGATCCCGTCTTCTGGGCTCCGGGTCTTGCTGTATCCCCCATGAGACCCTCTCCGGGATACCGTCTTCTGGGCTCCGGGTCTTGCTGTATCCCCCATGAGACCCTCTCCGGGATCCCGTCTTCTGGGCTCCGGGTCTTGCTGTATCCCCCATGAGACCCTCTCCGGGATACTGTCTTCAATAGTTTTTGACCCACAATACTCCAGCTTTTCATTTTTTATTAATTTATAAACATTTCTAAAAACATTCATTTTCTGGTTACCTTGTACCCCTGCACATCGACACCATATTGATACTCCCTGTATATAGACATGTTATTACCTGGTACTTCCTGTATATAGCCCATGTTATTTTTACTTGTTAATGTTATTCGTTATTTAATCCTTGTCAGTATTTATATTTATTTCTCTCTGTATTGTTGGAAAATGACCCATAGGTCAGCATTTCACTATTAGCATACACCTGTTGTTTTAATGAAGCAATTAACAAATGGAATTTGATTGTGATTGAAATAGGTGCCGCCAGTCATTTTGGGTGCCTGAACTCTGCAATATGTTTAAGCCAATATTCTGTTAGAAGTTCTGGAACTCAAGCAGTAGACAATGTGAGGTGCTGGAACTCAGTTCTGGTGTATTTCCCTCCGTGATTCAAAGAGCAACTGGAAAGAAAAACATGTGTATATACACTGATCAAGTTCTTATGATAATAATATGTGCTTCAGTGTATCTTTGGAGGTGGAAGAGACATTTCCCAACTGCTGCAGTGTGTCTGGGGCTGCTGTGTGTTCTCCTGCTGGCTTGGATCATAGGCCTGTTACTCTACCGTGAGTTTTATATGTTCTCACTCAAACATTCTTCATCATCAGTGGTCTAATGACCAGGGTTAAATTCCATTTAAATTCTATTCAATATAATTAAGAAAATACATCAAATTCCAATTTCACATGTTTCAAATTTAAAATAATTACAGTGTACTTCCTGAATTGACTGGAATTGAAATTGACCTCAATCCGGGTCATGTCTGATTAACTTTTCCACTTTTATCTTGGTTGTTGATTGTATTATTTCACAGAGAGAAACCAATTCACCAGTTCCGACACCCTGACCAAAGAGAGAGACCAGCTACAGACCAGTTACAACCCCCTGACCAAAGAGAAAGGACAGCTACAGACCAGTTCCAACACACTGACCAAAAAGAGAGACCAGCTACAGACCAGTTACAACACCCTGACCAAAGAGAGAGACCAGCTACAGACCAGTTACAACACCCTGGCCAAAGAGAGAGACCAGCTACAGACCAGATACAACACCTTGACAAAAGAGAAAGACCAGCTACAGACCAGCTACAACACCCTGACCAAAGAGAGAGACCAGCTACAGACCAGTTCTAACACCCTGACCAAAGAGAGAGACCAGGTACAGACCAGCAACAACACTATGACTAAAGAGAGAGACCAGTTACAGACCAGATACAACACCCTGGCCAAAGAGAGAGACCAGCTACAGACCAGATACAACACCTTGACAAAAGAGAAAGACCAGCTACAGACCAGCTACAACAACCTGACCAAAGAGAAAGACCAGCTACAGACCAGCTACAACACCCTGATCAAAGAGAGAGAGCAGCTACAGACCAGCTACAACACCCTGACCAAAGAGAGAGACCAGCTACAGACCAGTTACACCACCTTGACCAAAGAGAGAGACCAGCTACAGACCAGTAACAACACCCTGACTGCAGAAAGAGACCAGCTACAGACCAGCTACAACACCCTGATCAAAGAGAGAGACCAGCTACAGAGCAGTAACAACACCCTGACCGAAGAAAGAGACCAGCTACAGACCAGCTACAACACCCTGACCAAAGAGAGAGACCAGCTACAGACCAGTTACACCACCTTGACCAAAGAGAGAGACCAGCTACAGACCAGTAACAACACCCTGACTGCAGAAAGAGACCAGCTACAGACCAGCTACAACACCCTGATCAAAGAGAGAGACCAGCTACAGAGCAGTAACAACACCCTGACCGAAGAAAGAGACCAGCTACAGACCAGCTACAACACCCTGACCAAAGAGACAGACCAGCTACAGACCAGTTACACCACCTTGACCAAAGAGAGAGACCAGCTACAGACCAGTAACAACACCCTGACTGCAGAAAGAGACCAGCTACAGACCAGTTACAACACCCTGATCAAAGAGAGAGACCAGCTACAGAGCAGTAACAACACCCTGACCAAAGAGAGCTACCAGCTACAGACCAGTAACAACACCCTGACCAAAGAGAGAGACCAGCTACAGACCAGTTACAACACCCTGATCAAAGAGAGAGACCAGCTACAGACCAGTAACAACACCCTGACCAAAGAAAGCGACCAGCTACAAAAAGACACAGAATGTCTGAAACAATCGTTAGTTCAGAAAGGTGAGTGAAATTGGCTAATGACTGTTCAGCTATCAGTTCACATGCCATGTACGGAAATTCAACCTACATTAAAGGAAATATGTGAGAAAAAAACTGACTTCCAAACCGTCCATTAGTTAGTGTCTTCCTTGAGTGTCTCATTGATACTTAATTCAATGTTGTATTAAAGTGACTAAAGCAAGACATTTTCAACTTACAGTGTGTCCTCAAGGATGGAAGAAGCTTGGTAGCAGTTGTTACTACGTCTCTACTGAGTACAAATCCTGGAAGGAGAGCAGACAGGACTGCAGAGATAGAGGAGCAGACCTGGTGGTTATCAACAGCGAAGACGATCAGGTGTGTGTGGTGTAGAGAGAAAAAGAGAGAGAGAGAGAGAACGAGCAGTAATGGCTATGTTTTAACAATGTTGTCTCTCTCCCACAACTACAGACTTTTGTCAATTGGTTATGTGGAGTAAAGAACTATGTCTGGATTGGTCTGACTGACTCTGTTACTGAGGGGACCTGGAAATGGGTGGACGACACACCACTGACCACAACGTAAGACATTAATGAATTATATGTCACTATGATGCCACTGTCTGGAGTAGGAGGTTCAAATTGGACAGCCTGATTCTATGTGTTGTTTCTCCGACAGGTATTGGAACAGTGGACAGCCTGATTCTATGTGTTGTTTCTCCTACAGGTATTGGAACAGTGGATAGCCTGATTCTATGTGTTGTTTCTCCTGCAAGTATTGGAACAGTGGACAGCCTGATTCTGTGTTGTTTCTTCTACAGGTATTGGAACAGTGGACAGCCTGATTCTATGTGTTGTTTCTCCTACAGGTATTGGAACAGTGGACAGTCTGATTCTATGTGTTGTTTCTCCTACAGGTATTGGAACAGTGGACAGTCTGATTCTATGTGTTGTTTCTTCTACAGGTATTGGAACAGTGGACAGTCTGATTCTATGTGTTGTTTCTCCTACAGGTATTGTAACAGTGGACAGCCTGATTCTATGTGTTGTTTCTCCTACAGGTATTGGTTCAGTGGACAGTCTGATTCTATGTGTTGTTTCTTCTACAGGTATTGGAACAGTAAAGAGCCTAATGGTTGGAGAGCTGAGAACTGTGCATATTTCTACTCCTGGTCATCAGACACAGGAGAATGGTGGGACTATGAATGTTCCTATAAATACAGATGGATCTGTGAGAAATAGGATTCATCCTCTGTACTCTCTGAACTGCTAAATAAGTTTATGCTAAGTACTATCAATGAGAAACTATTTTCTGCTTATCAATATACCTTGTCAAGTACACACAATATATAACAATGCAAATGTATAATACATTATAATAAAATAACAAAACATATGCAATAACAATACAATGAATTGATAACAGAAAAACTGTTCTCTCTGTTGTCGTGGAAATTCACCACTAAGGATTTAAATTGAAAGGAAATTAATCAATCTTTATTATCACAGTCGTAGAGGTTCACTGATGTTCATTTTCATTTTTATTACTTTTTAGTTTAGTTTACATGGTAAATATTGTTTCTTAACTCTTCTTGAACTGCACTGTTAAGGGCTTGTAAGTCCTCATTTCACGGTAAAGTCTACACTTGTTGTATTCGGCGCATTTTACAAATAAAGTTTGATTTGATTTGAGACTCTTTATTCTGCGACAAAAACAAGTCATCTCAGCACGGTTGGTTCCTGCATGAGACTGACTGATACCACACCAGGCTTCTTTCCTTGAAACTGAGATACTCCTTTTGGTTCCCAGAGCAATGTTCTGGGAGTACTGTGAAAATCCCTACACAGTGAGAGTGTTGATTCCTCCCATGTACAGTCAATCAGTTACTCGCACAAATCCAACCAAGTTGGATATTAGAAAAACAGCATTATTCTAAACATACGAGTGGATAAACAGAGAGAAAATATCACACTATATTATATAATAGTTGATCTAACATGCAGTCTAGAAGGACTGTTCTCTACTGTATAATAGTTGATCTAACATGGAGTCTAGAAGGACTGTTCTCGACTGTATAATAGTTGATCTAACATGGAGTCTAGAAGGACTGTTCTCTAATTTATAATAGTTGATCTAACATGGAGTCTAGAAGGACTGTTCTCTACTGTATAATAGTTGATCTAACATGGAGTCTAGAAGGACTGTTCTCTACTGTCTAATAGTTGATCTAACATGGAGTCTTGAAGGACTGTTCTCTACTGTATAATAGTTGATCTAACATGGAGTCTAGAAGGACTGTTCTCTCTACTGTATAATAGTTGATCTAACATGGAGTCTAGAAGGACTGTTCTCTACTGTATAATAGTTGATCTAACATGGAGTCTAGATGGACTGTTCTCTACTGTATAATAGTTGATCTAACATGGAGTCTAGAAGGACTGTTCTCTACTGTATAATAGTTGATCTAACATGGAGTCTAGAAGGACTGTTCTCTCTACTGTATAATAGTTGATCTAACATGGAGTCTAGAAGGACTGTTCTCTACTGTATAATAGTTGATCTAACATGGAGTCTAGAAGGACTGTTCTCTACTGTTTACTAGTTGATCTAACATGGAGTCTATGAGGACTGTTCTCTACTGTATAATAGTTGATCTAACATGGAGTCTAGAAGGACTGTTCTCTACTGTATAATAGTTGATCTAACATGGAGTCTAGAAGGACTGTTCTCTACTGTATAATAGCTGATCTAACATGGAGTCTAGAAGGACTGTTCTCTACTGTCTAATAGTTGATCTAACATGGAGTCTAGAAGGACTGTTCTCTACTGTATAATAGTTGATCTAACATGGAGTCTAGAAGGACTGTTCTCTACTGTATAATAGTTGATCTAACATGGAGTCTAGAAGGACTGTTCTCTACTGTATAATAGTTGATCTAACATGGAGTCTAGAAGGACTGTTCTCTACTGTATAATAGTTGATCTAACATGGAGTCTAGAAGGACTGTTCTCTACTGTATAATAGTTGATTTAACATGGAGTCTAGAAGGACTGTTCTCTACTGTATAATAGTTGATCTAACATGGAGTCTAGAAGGACTGTTCTCTACTGTATAATAGTTGATCTAACATGGAGTCTAGAAGGACTGTTCTCTACTGTATAATAGTTGATCTAACATGGAGTCTAGAAGGACTGTTCTCTACTGTATAATAGTTGATCTAACATGGAGTCTAGAAGGACTGTTCTCTACTGTATAATAGTTGATCTAACATGGAGTCTAGAAGGACTGTTCTCTACTGTATAATAGTTGATCTAACGTGGAGTCTAGAAGGACTGTTCTCTCTACTGTATAATAGTTGATCTAACATGGAGTCTAGAAGGAATGTTCTCTACTGTATAATAGTTGATCTAACATGGAGTCTAGAAGGACTGTTCTCTACTGTATAATAGTTGATCTAACATGGAGTCTAGAAGGAATGTTCTCTACTGTATAATAGTTGATCTAACATGAAGTCTAGAAGGACTGTTCTCTACTGTATAATAGTTGATCTAACATGGAGTCTAGAAGGACTGTTCTCTACTGTATAATAGTTGATCTAACATGGAGTCTAGAAGGACTGTTCTCTACTGTATAATAGTTGATCTAACATGGAGTCTAGAAGGACTGTTCTCTACTGTATAATAGTTGATCTAACATGGAGTCTTGAAGGACTGTTCTCTACTGTATAATAGTTGATCTAACATGGAGTCTAGAAGGACTGTTCTCTCTACTGTATAATAGTTGATCTAACATGGAGTCTAGAAGGACTGTTCTCTACTGTATAATAATTGATCTAACATGGAGTCTAGAAGGACTGTTCTCTACTGTATAATAGTTGATCTAACATGGAGTCTAGAAGGACTGTTCTCTACTGTATAATAGTTGATCTAACATGGAGTCTTGAAGGACTGTTCTCTACTGTATAATAGTTGATCTAACATGGAGTCTAGAAGGACTGTTCTCTCTACTGTATAATAGTTGATCTAACATGGAGTCTAGAAGGACTGTTCTCTACTGTATAATAGTTGATCTAACATGGAGTCTAGAAGGACTGTTCTCTACTGTATAATAGTTGATCTAACATGGAGTCTAGAAGGACTGTTCTCTACTGTATAATAGTTGATCTAACATGGAGTCTAGAAGGACTGTTCTCTACTGTATAATAGTTGATCTAACATGGAGTCTAGAAGGACTGTTCTCTACTGTATAATAGTTGATCTAACATGGAGTCTAGAAGGACTGTTCTCTACTGTATAATAGTTGATCTAACATGGAGTCTAGAAGGACTGTTCTCTACTGTATAATAGTTGATCTAACATGGAGTCTAGAAGGACTGTTCTCTACTGTATAATAGTTGATCTAACATGGAGTCTAGAAGGACTGTTCTCTACTGTATAATAGTTGATCTAACATGGAGTCTAGAAGGACTGTTCTCTACTGTATAATAGTTGATTTAACATGGAGTCTAGAAGGACTGTTCTCTACTGTATAATAGTTGATCTAACATGGAGTCTAGAAGGACTGTTCTCTACTGTATAATAGTTGATCTAACATGGAGTCTAGAAGGACTGTTCTCTACTGTATAATAGTTGATCTAACATGGAGTCTAGAAGGACTGTTCTCTACTGTATAATAGTTGATCTAACATGGAGTCTAGAAGGACTGTTCTCTACTGTATAATAGTTGATCTAACGTGGAGTCTAGAAGGACTGTTCTCTCTACTGTATAATAGTTGATCTAACATGGAGTCTAGAAGGAATGTTCTCTACTGTATAATAGTTGATCTAACATGGAGTCTAGAAGGAATGTTCTCTACTGTATAATAGTTGATCTAACATGGAGTCTAGAAGGACTGTTCTCTACTGTATAATAGTTGATCTAACATGGAGTCTAGAAGGACTGTTCTCTACTGTATAATAGTTGATCTAACATGGAGTCTAGAAGGACTGTTCTCTCTACTGTATAATAGTTGATCTAACATGGAGTCTAGAAGGACTGTTCTCTACTGTATAATAATTGATCTAACATGGAGTCTAGAAGGACTGTTCTCTACTGTATAATAGTTGATCTAACATGGAGTCTAGAAGGACTGTTCTCTACTGTATAATAGTTGATCTAACATGGAGTCTTGAAGGACTGTTCTCTACTGTATAATAGTTGATCTAACATGGAGTCTAGAAGGACTGTTCTCTCTACTGTATAATAGTTGATCTAACATGGAGTCTAGACGGACTGTTCTCTACTGTATAATAGTTGATCTAACATGGAGTCTAGAAGGACTGTTCTCTACTGTATAATAGTTGATCTAACATGGAGTCTAGATGGACTGTTCTCTACTGTCTAATAGTTGATCTAACATGGAGTCTAGAAGGACTGTTCTCTACTGTATAATAGTTGATCTAACATGGAGTCTAGAAGGACTGTTCTCTACTGTATAATAGTTGATCTAACATGGAGTCTAGAAGGACTGTTCTCTACTGTATAATAGTTGATCTAACGTGGAGTCTAGAAGGACTGTTCTCTACTGTATAATAGTTGATTTAACATGGAGTCTAGAAGGACTGTTCTCTACTGTATAAATGTTGATCTAACATGGAGTCTAGATGGACTGTTCTCTACTGTATAATAGTTGATCTAACATGGAGTCTAGAAGGACTGTTCTCTACTGTATAATAGTTGATCTAACATGGAGTCTAGAAGGACTGTTCTCTCTACTGTATAATAGTTGATCTAACATGGAGTCTAGAAGGACTGTTCTCTACTGTATAATAGTTGATCTAACATGGAGTCTAGAAGGACTGTTCTCTACTGTTTACTAGTTGATCTAACATGGAGTCTATGAGGACTGTTCTCTACTGTATAATAGTTGATCTAACATGGAGTCTAGAAGGACTGTTCTCTACTGTATAATAGTTGATCTAACATGGAGTCTAGAAGGACTGTTCTCTACTGTATAATAGTTGATCTAACATGGAGTCTAGAAGGACTGTTCTCTACTGTATAATAGTTGATTTAACATGGAGTCTAGAAGGACTGTTCTCTACTGTATAAATGTTGATCTAACATGGAGTCTAGAAGGACTGTTCTCTACTGTATAATAGTTGATCTAACATGGAGTCTAGAAGGACTGTTCTCTACTGTATAATAGTTGATCTAACATGGAGTCTAGAAGGACTGTTCTCTACTGTATAATAGTTGATCTAACATGGAGTCTAGAAGGACTGTTCTCTACTGTATAATAGTTGATCTAACATGGAGTCTAGAAGGACTGTTCTCTACTGTATAATAGTTGATCTAACATGGAGTCTAGAAGGACTGTTCTCTACTGTATAATAGTTGATCTAACATGGAGTCTAGAAGGACTGTTCTCTCTACTGTATAATAGTTGATCTAACATGGAGTCTATGATGACTGTTCTCTACTGTATAATAGTTGATCTAACATGGAGTCTAGAAGGACTGTTCTCTACTGTATAATAGTTGATCTAACATGGAGTCTAGAAGGACTGTTCTCTACTGTATAATAGTTGATCTAACATGGAGTCTAGAAGGACTGTTCTCTACTGTATAATAGTTGATCTAACATGGAGTCTAGAAGGACTGTTCTCTACTGTATAATAGTTGATCTAACATGGAGTCTATGAGGACTGTTCTCTACTGTATAATAGTTGATCTAACATGGAGTCTAGAAGGACTGTTCTCTACTGTATAATAGTTGATCTAACATGGAGTCTTGAAGGACTGTTCTCTACTGTATAATAGTTGATCTAACATGGAGTCTAGAAGGACTGTTCTCTCTACTGTATAATAGTTGATCTAACATGGAGTCTAGAAGGACTGTTCTCTACTGTATAATAGTTGATCTAACGTGGAGTCTAGAAGGACTGTTCTCTACTGTATAATAGTTGATCTAACGTGGAGTCTAGAAGGACTGTTCTCTACTGTATAATAGTTGATCTAACATGGAGTCTAGAAGGACTGTTCTCTACTGTATAATAGTTGATCTAACATGGAGTCTAGAAGGACTGTTCTCTACTGTATAATAGTTGATCCAACATGGAGTCTAGAAGGACTGTTCTCTCTACTGTATACTAGTTAATCTAACATGGAGTCTAGAAGGACTGTTCTCTACTGTATAATAGTTGATCTAACATGGAGTCTAGAAGGACTGTTCTCTACTGTATAATAGTTGATCTAACATGGAGTCTAGGAGGACTGTTCTCTACTGTATAATAGTTGATCTAACATGGAGTCTAGAAGGACTGTTCTCTACTGTATAATAGTTGATCTAACATGGAGTCTAGAAGGACTGTTCTCTACTGTATAATAGTTGATCTAACATGGAGTCTAGGAGGACTGTTCTCTACTGTATAATAGTTGATCTAACATGGAGTCTAGGAGGACTGTTCTCTCTTCTGTACCACAGAAAGCACTGAGCTAGGCTGAAACACCGGCATTTTGGAGCTGCCTTACTCAAGACAGAGACCATGTTTGTATTCGGCTTTATTAACTCAATATTTTTTTTTTAACATTGTTTGCAAACTACGTGACTTTATTTATTGCAAAAATAACATGCAAAACAGGCAAAAAAAATATTATAAATTATTTTTACATAAATATATTTTTATCTAAACAGGTGAGGCCCCGAACTTGCAGAGTTCACGATCTCATTTTCAAGTCCTTGTTTAAAAAATAACTATATTTTGGAGATTATTCAGTTTTCAAATAACCGAAAGTGAGTGAGAAAAAAGGCCATTCTTGAACATGGGGTGAGACATTCTTATTAATTTGAAAAAGAAAGCCAGTTTGTTATTTAGAATTCTTTATGTTTTTAATAGGGAGAGAAACTTAAAGCCCACCGTCGCCTCATGGGTCTCCCGGTCGATGCACGGACGGGTATCGAACCAGCATCTGTAGCAAGGCAGTTTGCACTGCGATGCACCACTAGGGAGGTTCCATCCTCAAAGTTTAAAATGCTGATCAATTGCCATGCACAAAATATCTTATTGTCCTGCTAAGAGCCCATAATGGTGCTGTACAACGTGACCGGTAGGAAGTAGGCTACAGTACTACAGTAAGAGCAAAATAATCCTAACATTTCCACACCCTAATTGTAGTCTAACCAATACCCAAACGGAGATTTAGTGAAAATAATATCTCATTGATTTATCAAGACCAGTCCCCATGCTTGTGTCAGAGCAGCGCTGTCTTGACCTCTAAATGCTGTCTTTTCCCCCGTCCGCTTGCCTCTTCAATTCATTTTGAAAGAGTATTTTCCAGTAAGCATAATCAGTGCTCTAACTCCCCCTTATGGTCGTCTGGAGCATTGACACAGTGACGCAGGGTAACGTACTAAACCACAAATTACCTCTAAGTCCCGCGGCATAATCTCAAAACTATTAGTTGAGCAACCACTGTAGCCTCGCTATTGTTATTTTACTCTTGCTCTTTAATTATTTGTTACTTTTATTTCTTATTTTTTATTTATCTTTTTTTTTAACTTAAGTTGTATTTGTCCTAAAACTGAGTTGTTGGTTAAAATCTTGAAAGAAAGCATTTCAATGTAAGATTTACCTAGACCTGTTGTAACCAAGGTATTTCTTGAAACACAGGGCGGATTGGAGTGCAGGCCAGGGGAAGCTCGGGCGGGTTGCTAGAGACCAGGTGCGGAGGCTGAAGCTGGAGCGAGAGGGGTTGAGACAGGGTAAGCAGATCCAGAGGGGAATCCAAGGGAGTAGTAGAGTGGGGAATCCAGGACAGAGTAGCAGGATGACGAGATGTGGAACTGGAGACAGGGACCAGAGTCAGAGCAGGCAGAACTTTAGCGGCGAGGAAAACAGCGTCAGGCAGGAAAACAGGCCCAGCAGGGTAACAGGATCTGAATATTAACACATAGCTAGATGCATAGACTGACTGAGCAGAGATTACGATCTGGCAGTGTGGAAAGCGCAGGGCTGAGTATTTGTAGAGGTCTTGATTATGGAACGGGTTGCAGCTGGTGGGGATCTGCTCTGACTCCAGCACACCTGTCTCCGCCCACACAATCACACACAGAGAGAGAGAGAGGGAGAGGGAGAGAGAGAGGGAGAGGGAGAGAGTACTGGGGGAGTGGCGGCAGGTCAAGGAGACACAGGATGAGCACTAGAGGGCGTTGCAGGAGGAGATGTGCAGGAGGATACATTTATATATGAGTACATAACGTTTGTTGTGACATCTGACAATACCTGTAATTCCTACTTCAATTCCTAAACTTTGTCATGTTCTATAACTCAGTAAATAATTGATGGAATATGAAAATAAAACAGCTAGTTAATTTATTAGAATTGTTTTAAAACCTTAAAGTAATTTAAATGACCGTTGCTGTAGAAAATGTTCCCCTTAGCCAGGCTTTGGAGGCTCTAATCTTCTATCTGTGTCTATATGCGTGTGCGTGTGCGTGTTTGTGTGTGTGTGTGTGTATCCCTCTAACCATCCCTCCTTCCCTGATATGACTGATAACAGCTAGTCTAAGGATATGACTGATAACAGCTAGTCTGGGGATATGACTGATTACAGCTAGTCTGGGGATATGACTGATTACAGCTAGTCTGGGGAAATGACTGATAACAGCTAGTCTGGGGATATGACTGATAAGAGCTAGTCTGGGGATATGACTGATAACAGCTAGTCTGGGGATATGACTGATTACAGCTAGTCTAAGGATATGACTGATAACAGCTAGTCTGGGGATATGACTGATAACAGCTAGTCTGGGGATATGACTGATTACAGCTAGTCTGGGGAAATGACTGATAACAGCTAGTCTGGGGATATGACTGATTACAGCTAGTCTGGGGATATGACTGATTACAGCTAGTCTGAGGATATGACTAATAACAGCTAGTCTGGGGATATGACTGATAAGAGCTAGTCTGGGGATATGACTGATAACATCTAGTCTGGGGATATGACTGGTAACAGTTAGTCTGGGGAAATGACTGATAACAGCTAGTCTGGGGATATGACTGATAAAAGCTAGTCTGGGGATATGACTGATAAGAGCTAGTCTGGGGATATGACTGATAAGAGCTAGTCTGGGGATATGACTGATAAGAGCTAGTCTGGGGATATGACTGATAACAGCTAGTCTGGGGATATGACTGATAAGAGCTAGTCTGGGGATATGACTGATTACAGCTAGTCTGGGGATATGACTGATTACAGCTAGTCTGAGGATATGACTAATAACAGCTAGTCTGAGGATATGACTGATAACAGCTAGTCTGGGGATATGACTGATAACAGCTAGTCTGGGGATATGACTGATAACAGCTAGTCTGGGGATATGACCGATAACAGCTAGTCTGGGGATATGACTGATAACAGCTAGTCTGGGGATATGACTGATAACATCTAGTCTGGGGACATGACTGATAACATCTAGTCTGGGGACATGACTGATAACATCTAGTCTGGTGACATGACTGATAACAGCTAGTCTGGGGATATGACTGGTAACATCTAGTCTGGGGATATGACTGATTACAGCTAGTCTGGGGATATGACTGATTACAGCTAGTCTGGGGATATGACTGATAACAGCTAGTCTGGGGATATGACTGATAAGAGCTAGTCTAAGGATATGACTGATAACAGCTAGTCTAAGGATATGACTGATAACAGCTAGTCTGGGGATATGACTGATAACAGTTAGTCTGGGGAAATGACTGACAACAGTTAGTCTGGGGAAATGACTGACAACAGCTAGTTTGGGGATATGACTGATAACAGCTAGTCTGGGGATATGACTGATAACAGCTAGTCTGGGGCTATGACTGATAACAGCTAGTCTGGGGATATGACTGATAACAGCTAGTCTAAGGATATGACTGATAACAGCTAGTCTGGGGATATAACTGATAACAGCTAGTCTGGGGATATGACTGATAACAGCTAGTCTAAGGATATGACTGGTAACAGCTAGTCTGGGGATATGACTGATAACAGCTAGTCTGGGGATATGACTGATAACAGCTAGTCCAAGGATATGACTGGTAACAGCTAGTCTGGGAATATGACTGATAACAGCTAGTCTAAGGATATGACTGATAACGTCTTTGGGACTAAGGGGCAGTATTGAGTAGCTTGGATGAAAAGGTGCCCAGAGTAAACTACCTGCTACTCAGGCCCAAAAGTTAGAATATGCATATAATTAGTAGATTTGGATAGAAATCACTCTGAAGTTTCTAAAAGTGTTTGAATGATGTCTGTGAGTTATTAAACAGAACTCATTTGGGATGCAAAAATCTGAGAAAAAATCCAACCAGGAAGTGAGAAATCTGAGGTTTGTAGGTTTTCAAGTCTTTGCCTATCCAATATACAGTGTCTATGGGGTCATATTGCACTTCCTAAGGTTTCCACTAGTTGTCAACAGTCTTTAGAACCTTGTTTCAGGCTTCTACTGTGAAGGGGGAGAGAATAAGAGCTGTTTGACTAAGAGGTCTGGCAGAATGCCATGAGCTCAGTCAGGCGTTCGCCCGTGAGAGCTCACTGAGTTCCCTTTCATTTCTAAAGACAAAGGAATTGTCCGGTTGAAACATTTTTGAAGATTTATGATAAAAACATCCTAAAGATTGATTCTATACATGTCACGCCCTGGCCTTAGTATTCTTTGTTTTCTTTATTATTTTAGTTAGGTCAGGGTGTGACATGGGGAATGTTTGTGTTTTGTTGGTTTTGGGTGGTTTTTATGGTAAAGGGGTTGTTGTGTAGTATATGGGTTTGTGTGGAGTTCAGGTGTCTAGCGTTGTCTATGTATGTTTAGTTGTCTAGGAGAGTCTATGGTTACCTGAATGAGTTCCCAATTAGAGACAGCTGATTTCGGTTGTCTCTGATTGGGAGCCTTATTTAGGGTAGCCATAGGCTCTCATTGGTTGTGGGTAATTGTCTATGTAGAACGTTTGTAGCCTGTGTGTGTAAGTGCACAACGTTATTTAGCTTCACGGTCGTTTGTTGTTTTTTGTTCGTTTTGTTAAAGTGTTTCGTGTCGTGTTTTTCGTCATCTTTTAAATAAAAGAAGATGGCTTACTTTCCAAAAGCTGCGTTTTGGTCCATCAATCCGCCACACGATCGTGACAGAATTACCCACCATAGGACCAAGCGGCATGGAAAGCGGCAACAGGACCTACCTACACAGGATTCATGGACATGGGAGGAGATACTGGATGGTAAGGGGCCGTGGGCTCAACCGGGAGAATATCGCCTTCCTCGTGAAGAGCTGGAGGCAGCTAAAGCCGAGAGGAGGCGATATGAGGAGGCAGCACGGAGACAAGGCTGGAGACCCGTGAGTACAACCCAAAAATTTCTTGGGGGGGGCCTTAAAGGGAGTGTGGCGAAGTCAGGTAGGAAACCTGCGCCTACTCCCTGTACTTACCGTGGAGAGCGGGAGTCCGGGCAGACACCGTGTTACGCAGTAGAGCGCACGGTGTCTCCTGTACGCGTGCATAGCCCGGTTCGGTACATTTCAGCTCCACGTATCGGCCGGGCTAGACTGAGCGTTGAGCCGTATGTCATGAAGCCGGCCCAACGCATCTGGTCACCAGTGCGTCTCCTCGGGCCGGCGTACATGGCACCAGCCTTACGCATGGTGTCCCCGGTTCGCCTACATAGGCCGGTGCGGGTTATTCCACCTCCCCGCACTGGTCAGGCGACGGGGAGCATACAACCAGGTAAGGTTGGGCAGGCTCGGCGTTCAAGGGAGCCAGTACGCCTGCACGGTCCGGTATTTCCGGCGCCACCTCCCCGCCCCAACCCAGTACCACCAGTGCCTCCTCCACGCACTAGCTATATGGTGCGTGTCTCCAGCCCTTTACCACCAGTGTCTAAACCACGCACCAAGCCTCCTGTGTGTCCCCAGAGTCCTGTGCGTCCTGTTGCTGCTCCCCGCACTAGCCCTGAGATGCGTGTCCCCAGCCCGGTGCCACCAGTCCCGGCACCACGCACCAGGCCTACAGTGCGCCTCAGCCGGCAGGAGTCTGCCGTCTGCACAGCGATGACTGAACTGCCCGTCTGCCAAGCGCCATCTGAGCCATCCGTCTCCCCAGCGCCATCTGAGCCATCCGTCTCCCCAGCGCCATCTGAGCCATCCGTCTGCCATGAGCCTGCAAAGCCGCCCGTCTGCCATGAGCCTGCAAAGCCGCCCGTCTGCCATGAGCCCACTGAGCCGTCCGCCAGACAGGAGCCGCTAGAGCCGCCAGCCAGACAGGAGCCGTTAGAGCCGTCCGTCAGACAGGATCTGCCAGAGCCGCCAACCAGACAGGATCTGCCAGAGCCGCCAACCAGACAGGATCTGCCAGAGCCGCCAACCAGACAGGATCTGCCAGAGCCGCCAACCAGACAGGATCTGCCAGAGCCGCCAACCAGACAGGATCTGCCAGAGCCGCCAACCAGACAGGATCTGCCAGATCCGTCAGCCAGCCATGAGCAGCCAGATCCGTCAGCCAGCCATGAGCAGCCAGATCCGTCAGCTAGCCATGAGCAGCCAGATCCGTCAGCTAGCCATGAGCAGCCAGATCCGTCAGCTAGCCATGAGCAGCCAGATCCGTCAGCTAGCCATGAGCAGCCAGATCCGTCAGCTAGCCATGAGCAGCCAGATCCGTCAGCTAGCCATGAGCAGCCAGATCCGTCAGCTAGCCATGAGCAGCCAGATCCGTCAGCTAGCCATGAGCAGCCAGATCCGTCAGCTAGCCATGAGCAGCCAGATCCGTCAGCTAGCCATGAGCAGCCAGATCCGTCAGCCAGCCATGAGCAGCCAGATCAGTCAGCCAGCCATGAGCAGTCAGATCAGTCAGCCAGCCATGAGCAGCCAGATCAGTCAGCCAGCCATGAGCAGCCAGATCCGTTAGCCAGCCATGAGCAGCCAGATCTGTCAGCCAGCCATGGGCCGTCCCTCAGTCCGGAGCTGCAGTCCCTCAGTCCGGAGCTGCAGTCCCTCAGTCCGGAGCTGCAGTCCCTCAGTCCGGAGCTGCCATTCCTCAGTCCGGAGCTGCCATTCCTCAGTCCGGAGCTGCCATTCCTCAGTCCGGAGCTGCCATTCCTCAGTCCGGAGCTGCCCCTTACCCTGGTGCTGCCCCTTACCCTGGTGCTGCCCCTGACCCTGGTACTGCCCCTGACCCTGGTACTGCCCCTGACCCTGGTACTGCCCCTTACCCTGGTACTGGCCCTTAGTCCGGAGCTGCCCCTTAGTCCGGAACTGCCCCTTAATGCAATGGGGTTAATGTGGAGAGGGGTCATTTTGAAGAAGCTAAGGAGGTGGTTAGGGACTGTGGTGACGTGGGGACCACGACCAGAGCCGGAGCCTCCACCGTGGATGGAAGCCCACCCAGACCCTCCCCTAGACTGTGTAATGGTGCGCCCGGAGTTCGCACCTTAAGGGGGGGGTTATGTCACGCCCTGGCCTTAGTATTCTTTGTTTTCTTTATTATTTTAGTTAGGTCAGGGTGTGACATGGGGAATGTTTGTGTTTTGTTGGTTTTGGGTGGTTTTTATGGTAAAGGGGTTGTTGTGTAGTATATGGGTTTGTGTGGAGTTCAGGTGTCTAGCGTTGTCTATGTATGTTTAGTTGTCTAGGAGAGTCTATGGTTACCTGAATGAGTTCCCAATTAGAGACAGCTGATTTCGGTTGTCTCTGATTGGGAGCCTTATTTAGGGTAGCCATAGGCTCTCATTGGTTGTGGGTAATTGTCTATGTAGAACGTTTGTAGCCTGTGTGTGTAAGTGCACAACGTTATTTAGCTTCACGGTCGTTTGTTGTTTTTTGTTCGTTTTGTTAAAGTGTTTCGTGTCGTGTTTTTCGTCATCTTTTAAATAAAAGAAGATGGCTTACTTTCCAAAAGCTGCGTTTTGGTCCATCAATCCGCCACACGATCGTGACAATACATCGTTTGACATGTTTCTACGAACTGCAATATAACTTTTTTGACTTTGTCTGGACCTTGTGCCTGCGCATTTGGATTACTGCACTAAACGCGTGAACAACAAGGAGGTATTTGGAAATAAATGATGGACTTTATCGAACAAAACTAACATTTATTGTGGAACTGGGATTCCTGGGAGTGCATTCCGATGAAGGTCATCAAAGGTAAGTGAATATTTATAATGCTATTTCTGACTTCTGTTGACTCCACATCATGGCGGGTATCTGAATTGCTTGTTTTGGTCTCTGAGCGCTGTACTCAGATTATTCCATGGTGTGCTTTCGCTGTAAAGCTTTTTCGAAATCTGACACAGCGGTTGCATTATTAAGGAGAAGTATATCTTTAATTCCATGCATAACACTTGTATTTTCATCAACATTTCTGATGAGTATTTCTGTAAATTGATGTGGCTCTCTGCAAAATCACCGGATGTTTTGGAAGCAAAACATTACTGAACATAACACGCCAATGTAAACTGAGATGTTTGGATATAAATATGAACTTTATCGAACAAAACACACATGTATTGTGTAACATGAAGTCATATGAGTGTCATCTGATGAAGATCAAAGGTTAGTGATTCATCTTATCTCTATTTCTGCTTTTTGTGACTCCTCTCTTTGGCTGGAAAAATGGCTGTATTTTTTGTGACTAGGTACTGACCTAACATAATCGCATGGTATGCTTTCGTTGTAAAGCCTTTTTGAAATCGGACACTGTGGTGGGATTAACAACAAGTTTATCTTTAAAATGGTATATAATACTTGTATGTTTGAGGAATTTTAATTATGAGATTTCTGTTGTTTGAATTTGGCGCCCTGCACTTTCACTGGCTGTTGTCAACTCGATCCCGTTAACGGGACTTGAGCCAAAAGAAGATAACAGCTAGTCTAAGGATATGACTGATAACAGCTAGTCAGGGGACAATGACCGAGACATGGATTGTAGCTAAGAACACACACACATTTTCAACCTCTCACTTCCTCTTTCTCCTATTCTCTCTCTCTCTCTCACACACACCCTTATTACTGTAAAAGGAACAGGACACACACACACACACACACGCACGCACGCACGCACGCGCACACACACACATACACATTGAGAGGTCATCAAGGTTGGAAAAATAACTAACTGTCCACTATCTGATGACAGGATGAATAACTATCTGATGACAGGATCAATAACTAACTGTCCCCCATCATCACAGGTGGTGAACCGGTGTCCTGAGGTCAATGCAAACACAGGACTCCTCAGACACACCCCTTATTACTGTAAAAGGAACAGGGGATTTACACACAGGACTCCTCAGACACACCCCTTGAGAAGTGTAATGCTCTAATCCGAGCCAGGTCTTATGCAAATGATCAACATGCAATTTACAGTAAGTCGTTTGCCTTTTTTCCAGTAAGAAACATGTGACAGAGAGCTGCTCTTATACCCATTAATACTTCTGTACTTCCTGACACCATACCGTCTCTGATAAACAGGGAGATGTTAGTGTGCAGTGCAGTTATTGTCCGACAGCTTCTTTTGATGTAGATAGAGAATGGAGGAGACAGTACATGTGGACCTTAGGCCCTCTCTGAGAAAGATAGAGACATCTCTGAATGACTATTATCTCTGGTGTTAATGTTTCACAGGACAGATAGACAGAGTGTAGGGGAGAGAGAAGGAGATACAGAGTGAGACACAGTGAGACAGATATGGAAGGAGAGAGAGGGACATACACAGTGAGACAGATATGGAGAGGGACAGAAAATATTTGTAAGAACCTTACACATTTAGTCCTCCCCCCTCCTCCCATCCACAGAAGAGAAAAGGAGAAGTGTGAATGAACGTCTCTGCACTATTTTCTCTGGTGTCAATGTCACACAGGATACAGTAAATATAGACCTCAGGCCCTCTCTGAGGAAGATAGAGACATCTCTTTCAAACTAATGTTTTAATCACATGTTAAAATGTCTATCCACTGTTGTAAACTAAACTACTATAAACTAAATATACTAACTAATCTACACTGTTTTAAACAAACATGGTTCTCAGAAAACAAGTCTGGAGTCACATGGTGGTGGTTAGTGTCGTCCTATTGGTTAGACAGTTTCCCCTTTAATGAGGTTGACAGTTAAAACTGTCTCTGACATTAGACTGAGTCACACAGAGACTCCAGCTGTGCAGCGAACAGACACAAACCTACAACTGAGATAACAGCAGACGTTACAACAGTAGAAGTTACAGCATTAGAAGCTACAACATTAGACGTTACAACAGTAGAAGATACAACAGTAGAAGATACAACAGTAGAAGATACAACAGTAGAAGTTACAACAGTAGAAGATACAACAGTAGAAGTTACAACAGTAGAAGTTACAACAGTAGAAGATACAACAGTAGAAGTTACAACAGTAGAAGTTACAGCAGTAGAAGTTACAACAGTAGAAGTTACAACAGTAGAAGATACAACAGTAGAAGATACAACAGTAGAAGTTACAACAGTAGAAGATACAACAGTAGAAGTTACAGCAGTAGAAGTTACAACATTAGAAGTTACAACAGTAGAAGTTACAACAGTAGAAGTTACAACAGTAGAAGTTACAACAGTAGAAGTTACAACAGCAGAAGTTACAACAGCAGAAGATACAACAGTAGAAGTTACGATTTGAAGACAAAGAACCTAATTAAATAAATACCATGGATTTTGATGATAGTATATATGCCAACCAAATACCCATCATGCCCCGCAAGAAGGATGGAGCGGGTGATCAACATTCAGGTAACAGTTTATCCTGTTATAATGCTTGACGCTGACACACACTCACATCTTGACACACACACACACACACACACACACACACACACACACACACACACACACACACACACACACACACACACACACACACACACACACACACACACACACACACACCCCCCCCCCAACAAGCAAAACTTTTATGCACTACTGTAACTTTCCTACACTAACTCTACAAACACGCTCAACAAATACAGACACTGACACCACACACGACATGTGCCCACACACACATAAATACAGACATTTTTCATTTACATAAATATTCACACCCCTCAGTCAATACATGTTAGAATAACCTTTGGCAGCCATTACAGCGGTGAGTCTCTGGGTAAGTCTCTATGAGTCATTACAGCTGTGAGTCTCTGGGTAAGTCTCTAAGAGTCATTACAGCTGTGAGTCTCTGGGTAAGTCTCTAAGAGTCATTACAGTGGTGAGTCTCTGGGTAAGTCTCTAAGAGTCATTACAGCGGTGAGGCTCTGGATAAGTCTCTAAGAGTCATTACAGCTGTGAGTCTCTGGGTAAGTCTCTAAGAGTGATTACAGCTGTGAGTCTCTGGGTAAGTCTGTAAGAGCGTTGTACACCTGGATTGTACAATATTTGCCCATTATTCTTTTCAAAATTCTTCAAGCTCTGTCAAATTGGTTGTTGATCATTGCTTGGCAACCATTTTGAAGTCTTACCATAGACGTTCAAGCAGATTTAAATCACAACTGTAACTCTGCAAACTCCAGTGTAGATTTGGCCTTGTGTTGTAGGTTGTCTGGTGGAAAGCAGACTGAACCAGGTTTTCTTCTAGGATTTGTCCTGTGCTTATCTCCATTCTATGATTTTTTTTTATCCTGAAAAACTACCCAGTCCTTAACAATTACAAGCATAACGATAACATGATGCAGCCACCACTAGGATCTAACATATTGAGAGAAGTACTCAGTAATGTGTTGTGTTGGATTGCCCCTCTGTATTCAGTACATAAAGTGAATTGCTTTGCCACATTATTTTTTGTTATATATGGAGATAGTTTAGTGCCTAAAATAAGGGGATAAATACATGTTAAAAAAATACATGTCTCCTGATCTTTAACAACTCTCAGATAGAGGACAGACACTTCAGAACTTCCTTTTGATATTTCTGGGGACTTTCTGTTGCTCCATGTAGTGAATCTGTTATTCAATGTGTTTCTATTGGCTAATAGCAGTAATGACTATCTGTTGTTCCCTGAGGTGAATCTGTGATTCAATGTGTTTCTATTGGCTAATAGCAGTAATGACTATCTGTTGTTCCATGTGTTTCTATTGGCTAATAGCAGTAATGACTATCTGTTGTTCCCTGAGGTGAATCTGTTATTCAATGTGTTTCTATTGGCTAATAGCAGTAATGACTATCTGTTGTTCCATGTGGTGAATCTGTTATTCAATGTGTTTCTATTGGCTAATAGCAGTAATGACTATCTGTTGTTCCATGAGGTGAATCTGTTATTCAATGTGTTTCTATTGGCTAATAGCAGTAATGACTATCTGTTGTTCCATTAGGTGAATCTGTTGATCCATGTGTTTCTATTGGCTAATATCAGTAATGACTATCTGTTGTTCCCTGAGGTGAATCTGTTATTCAATGTGTTTCTATTGGCTAATAGCAGTAATGACTATCTGTTGTTCCATGAGGTGAATCTGTTATTCAATGTGTTTCTATTGGCTAATAGCAGTAATGACTATCTGTTATTCAATGTGTTTCTATTGGCTAATAGCAGTAATGACTATCTGTTATTCAATGTGTTTCTATTGGCTAATAGCAGTAATGACTATCTGTTATTCAATGTGTTTCTATTGGCTAATAGCAGTAATGACTATCTGTTATTCAATGTGTTTCTATTGGCTAATAGCAGTAATGACTATCTGTTATTCAATGTGTTTCTATTGGCTAATAGCAGTAATGACTATCTGTTATTCAATGTGTTTCTATTGGCTAATAGCAGTAATGACTATCTGTTGTTCCATGTAGTGAATCTGTTATTCAATGTGTTTCTATTGGCTAATAGCATTAATGACCATCTGTTATTCAATGTGTTTCTATTGGCTAATAGCGGAAATGCCAAATTCAATGCTTCATGCAATACTTTTTTTCACATATTTTTTTATACTTTTAATGGGTCTTAAAATTGTAAATCAAATAGTTAAATAATCTTAAAACAATTCCATATGTTGGCTCAGACCCTCCCCCGGTTTAGACAGGGCTTAGACTCTAGAGGGTTAAACACTATAATTTACCCAGAGTGATCCATTGCAACTTATTATGTGACTTGTTAAGTAAATGATTCATGAGCTTATTTAGGTTGAAGTGGTTGAATACTTATTGAATCAAGACATTTCAGTTCACAAACATGTACACAGTTTGAAGTCGGAAGTTTACATACACCTTATCCAAATACATTTAAACTCAGTTTTTCACAATTCCTGACATTTAATCCTTGTAAAAATTCCCTGTCTTAGGTCAGTTAGGATCACCACTTCATTTTAAGAACGTGAAATGTCAGATTAATAGTAGAGAGAATGATTTATTTCAGCTTTTATTTCTTTCATCACATTCCCAGTGGGTCAGAAGTTGACATACACTCAATTAGTATTTGGTAGCATTGCCTTTAAATCGCACACGCTTTTTCAGTTCTGCCCACAAATTTTCTATAGGAATGAGGTCATGGCTTTGTGATGGCCACTCCAATATCTTGACTTTGTTGTCCTTAAGTCAATTTGCCACAACTTTGGAAGTATGCTTGGGGACATTGTCCATTTAGAAGACCCATTTGCGACCAAGCTGTAACTTCCTGTAACGGTCGTCGGATGAAGAAGGATCGGACCAAAGCGCAGCGTGGTAAGTGTTCATGATTATTTATTTACACTGAGACAAAATAACAAAATAGAACAACACGAAACAGTTCTGGCTGGTGCAGACACAAAACAGAAAACAACTACCCACAAAACACAGGTGGGGAAAAGCTGCCTAAGTATGATTCTCAATCAGAGACAACGATAGACAGCTGCCTCTGATTGAGAACCACACCCGGCCAAACACAAAGAAATACAAAACATAGAAAAAAGAACATAGAATGCCCACCCAAATCACACTCTGACCAAACCAAAATAGAGACATAAAAAGCTCTCTACGGTCAGGGCGTGACACTTCCTTGAGATGTTGCTTCAAAATATCCAAATGATTTTCCCTTCCTCATGATGCCATCTATTTTGTGAAGTGCACCAGTCCCTCCTGCAGCAAAGCACCCCCCACAACATAATGCTGCCACCCCCGTGCTTCACGGTTGGGATGGTGTTCTTCAGCTTGCAAGCTTCCCCCTTTTCCCTCCAAACATAACAATGGTCATTATGGCCAAACAGTTCTATTTTTGTTTCATCAGACCAGAGGACATTTCTCCAAAAAGTACAATCTTTGTCCCCATGTGCAGTTGCAAACCGTAGTCTGGCTTTTTTTGGGGCGGATTTGGAGCAGTGGCTTCTTCCTTGCTGAGTGGCCTTTCAGGTTATGTCGATATAGGACTCGTTTTACTGTGGATATAGATACTTTTGTACCTGAATCCTCCAGCATCTTCACAAGGTCCTTTGCTGTTGTTCTGGGATTGATTTGCACTTTTCGCACCAAAGTATGTTCATCTCTAGGAGACAGAATGCATCTCCTTCCTGAGCGGTATGACGGCTGCGTGGTCCAATGGTGTTTATAGTTGCGTACTATTGTTTGTACAGATGAATGTGGTACCTTCAGGCGTTTGGAAATTGCTCCCAAGGATGAACCAGACTTGTGGAGGTCTACAATTTTTTTTTCGGAGTTCTTGGCTGATTTCTTTGGATTTTCCTATGATGTCAAGCAAAGAGGCACTGAGTTTGAAGGTAGGCCTTGAAATACATCCACAAGTACACCTCTAATTGACTCAAATGATGTCAATCAGCCTATAAGAAGCTTCTAAAGCCATGACGTCATTTTCGGGAATTTTCCAAGCTGTTTAAAGGCACAGTCAACTTAGTGTATGTAAACTTCTGACCCACTGGAATTGTGATACAGTGTGATACAGTGAATTATAAGTGAAATAATCTGTCTGTAAACATTTGTTGGAAAAATTACTTGTGTCATGCACAAAGTAGATATCCTAACCGACTTGCCAAAACTATAGTTTGTTAATTAACAAGACATTTGTGGAGTGGTTGAAAAACGAGTTTTAATGACTCCAACCTAAGTGTATTTAAACTTCTGACTTCAACTGTATATATATATATATATATATATATAAAACGTAATTAATCTTTGACAATATGGGGTATTGTGTGCAGGTCAGTGACAAAACATAATTTAAAATTCAGTCAATAACAACAAAATGTGGAAAAATGCAGTTTTCAGAAGGCACTGTACATAGCTACCTCAATTACCTCGTACCCCTTCACATCAGCTTGGTCCTGGTGCTACCTCAATTACCTCGTACCCATACACATCAGCTTGGTCCTGGTGCTACCTCAATTACCTCGTACCCCTTCACATCAGCTTGGTCCTGGTACTCCCTGTACATAGCTACCTCAATTACCTCGTACCCCTACACATCTGCTTGGTCCTGGTGCTACCTCAATTACCTCGTACCCCTACACATCAGCTTGGTCCTGGTACTATCTCAATTACCTCGTACCCCTACACATCAGCTTGGTCCTGGTACTATCTCTATTACTTCGTACCCCTACACATCAGCTTGGTCCTGGTGCTACCTCTATTACCTCGTACCCCTTCACATCAGCTTGGTCCTGGTACTACCTCTATTACCTCGTACCCCTTCACATCAGCTTGGTCCTGGTACTCCCTGTACATAGCTACCTCAATTACCTCGTACCCCTTCACATCAGCTTGGTCCTGGTGCTACCTCTATTGCCTCGTACCCCTTCACATCAGCTTGGTCCTGGTACTCCCTGTACATAGCTACCTCTATTACCTCGTACCCCTTCACATCAGCTTGGTCCTGGTACTACCTCTATTACCTCGTACCCCTACACATCAGCTTGGTCCTGGTGCTACCTCAATTACCTCGTACCCCTTCACATCAGCTTGGTCCTGGTGCTACCTCAATTACCTCGTACCCATACACATCAGCTTGGTCCTGGTGCTACCTCAATTACCTCGTACCCCTACACATCAGCTTGGTCCTGGTGCTACCTCAATTACCTCGTACCCCTACACATCAGCTTGGTCCTGGTACTATCTCAATTACCTCGTACCCCTACACATCAGCTTGGTCCTGGTACTATCTCTATTACCTCGTACCCCTACACATCAGCTTGGTCCTGGTGCTACCTCTATTACCTCGTACCCCTTCACATCAGCTTGGTCCTGGTACTACCTCTATTACCTCGTACCCCTTCACATCAGCTTGGTCCTGGTACTCCCTGTACATAGCTACCTCAATTACGTCGTACCCCTTCACATCAGCTTGGTCCTGGTGCTACCTCTATTACCTCGTACCCCTTCACATCAGCTTGGTCCTGGTACTCCCTGTACATAGCTACCTCTATTACCTCGTACCCCTTCACATCAGCTTGGTCCTTGTACTACCTCTATTACCTCGTACCCCTACACATCAGCTTGGTCCTGGTACTACCTCTATTACCTCGTACCCCTACACATCAGCTTGGTCCTGGTGCTACCTCTATTACCTCGTACCCCTTCACATCAGCTTGGTCCATTACTACCTCTATTACCTCGTACCCCTTCACATCAGCTTGGACCTGGTGCTACCTCAATTACCTCGTACCCCTACACATCAGCTTGGTCCTGGTGCTACCTCAATTACCTCGTACCCCTTCACATCAGCTTGGTCCTGGTGCTACCTCAATTACCTCGTACCCATACACATCAGCTTGGTCCTGGTGCTACCTCAATTACCTCGTACCCCTACACATCAGCTTGGTCCTGGTGCTACCTCAATTACCTCGTACCCCTACACATCAGCTTGGTCCTGGTACTATCTCAATTACCTCGTACCCCTACACATCAGCTTGGTCCTGGTACTATCTCTATTACCTCGTACCCCTACACATCAGCTTGGTCCTGGTGCTACCTCTATTACCTCGTACCCCTTCACATCAGCTTGGTCCTGGTACTACCTCTATTACCTCGTACCCCTTCACATCAGCTTGGTCCTGGTACTCCCTGTACATAGCCACCTCAATTACCTCGTACCCCTTCACATCAGCTTGGTCCTGGTGCTACCTCTATTACCTCGTACCCCTTCACATCAGCTTGGTCCTGGTACTCCCTGTACATAGCTACCTCAATTACCTCGTACCCCTTCACATCAGCTTGGTCCTGGTGCTACCTCTATTACCTCGTACCCCTTCACATCAGCTTGGTCCTGGTACTCCCTGTACATAGCTACCTCTATTACCTCGTACCCCTTCACATCAGCTTGGACCTGGTGCTACCTCAATTACCTCGTACCCCTACACATCAGCTTGGTCCTGGTGCTACCTCAATTACCTCGTACCCCTTCACATCAGCTTGGTCCTGGTGCTACCTCAATTACCTCGTACCCATACACATCAGCTTGGTCCTGGTGCTACCTCAATTACCTCGTACCCCTACACATCAGCTTGGTCCTGGTGCTACCTCAATTACCTCGTACCCCTTCACATCAGCTTGGTCCTGGTACTCCCTGTACATAGCTACCTCTATTACCTCGTACCCCTTCACATCAGCTTGGACCTGGTGCTACCTCAATTACCTCGTACCCCTACACATCAGCTTGGTCCTGGTGCTACCTCAATTACCTCGTACCCCTTCACATCAGCGTGGTCCTGGTGCTACCTCTATTACCTCGTACCCCTACACATCAGCTTGGTCCTGGTGCTACCTCTATTACCTCGTACCCCTTCACATCAGTGTGGTCCTGATACTCCCTGTACATAGCTACCTCTGTTACCTCGTACCCCTTCACATCAGCTTGGTCCTGGTGCTACCTCTATTACCTCGTACCCTTTCACATCAGCTTGGTCCTGGTGCTACCTCTATTACCTCGTACCCCTACACATCAGCTTGGTCCTGGTAGTCCCTGTATATGCAGTGCATTCAGAAAGTATTCACACCCCTTGACTTTTCCACATTTTGTTACTTTACAGCCTTATTCTAAAATGTATTAAATCCACATATAAAATCAATCCACACACAAAACCCCATAATGACAAAGCAAGAACAGGTTTTTAGACATTTTTGCAAATGTATTACAAAAACAAAAACAGAAATACATTATTTACATAAGTATTCAGACCCTTTACCATGAGACTCAAAGTTGAGCTCAGGTGCATCCTGTTTCCATTAATCATCCTTGAGATGTTTCTACAACTTCAATGGAGTCCACCTGTGGTAAATTCAATTGATTCAACATGATTTAAAAAGACACACTGTCTATATAAGGTCCCACAGTTGACAGTGCATGTCAGAGCAAAAACCAAACCATGCGGTCGAAGGAATTGTCCGTAGTGCCCTGAGACAGGATTGTGTCGAGGCACAGATCTGGGGAAGGGTACCATAAAAAATGTTCAGCATTGGAGGTCCCGAAGAACACATTGGCCTCCATCATTCTTAAGTGAAAGAAGTTTGGAACCACCAAGACTCTTCCTAGTGCTGGTCACCTGGCCAAACTGAGCAATCAGGGTAGAAGGTCCTTGGTCAGGGAGGTGACCAAGATCCAGATGGTCACTCTGATAGAGCTCTAGAGTTCTTCTATGGAGATGGGAGAACCTTCCAGAAGGACAACCATATCTGCAGCACTCCACCAATCAGGCCTTTATGGTAGAGTGGCCAGACGGAAGCCACTCCTCAGTAAAAGGCACATGTCAGCCCTCTTGGAGTTTGCAAAAAAGGCACCTAAAGACTCTCAGACCATGAGAAACAAGATTCTCTGGTCTGATGAAACCAAGATTGAGCTCAGTGAGCTATGTCCAGAGCTATGTGTGACCAGGGGCGACTGGGTATGTGAAGAGGTTGAAGCAGACCGGAAGTGGGTTTCGTGGAGGTTTTGTTCTGGGCACAGACCGAGCAGGCTGAGACAAACTCCCAGACGCCAAGCCTCAAGAGGCAGCTTAACTGCCAGGAGTTCCCGATTACCGATGTCAAAATTCTTCTCTGCAGGTGAGAGCTTACGGGAAAAGAATGCACATGGGTGGACCTTCTGATCAGAGGGGGAATGTTGAGACAGAACAGCACCTACCCCGGTGTCAGAGGAGTCCACCTCCATGATGAACTGGAGTTCTGGGTCGGGCTGAGTAGGGACCGGAGTGGAGGTGAAGCGACGCTTGAGTTCCAGGAATGCTGCCTCTGCCTCAGGAGTTCAGTGGAACGGAGTGGAGGGGGAGGTGAGAGGTGCTGCCAGACGGTTGTAGTTGAGGATGAAACGTCTGTAAAAATTGGCAAACCCCAGGAAATGCTTTAGCTGCTTCAGGTTAGAGGGCGCAGGCAACTCTGTGACTGCCATGTCTTGGCGGGGTCCAATAATATAACCCAGGAAAGACACAGAGGAAGCATGGAACTCACATTTCTCAGCTTTGACAAAAAGCTTATTCTCGTTGGAGAACTTGGAGAAAGTGTTGCTGGTGAGCCTCAGGGTCCTTAGAAAAAATCTGAATGTCATCGAAATAGACAATAACGAAGTGTCCAATCACATCCCTCAGTACGTCATTGACCAGGTTCTGGAAAACAGCAGGGGCGTTAGTAAGACCAAAAGGCATGACCAAATACTCAAAGTGGCCAAGTGGTGAGTTAAACGCAGTTTTCCACTCGTACCCTTCTCTGATGCGGACAAGGTGGTAGGCATTCCGGAGGTCGAGTTTGGTGAACACTGTGACACCATGGAGGGGGGCAAAAGCAGAACTGATGAGTGGCAAAGGAAACTTGTTCTTCACTATGATGTTATTCAGCCCACGGAAGTCTATGCACGGCCTCAGTGACCCATCCTTTTTATTTACAAAGAAAACACCAGCACCCACCTGAGAGGAAGAAGGCCTGATAAGTCCTGAAATCAGGGAATCCTGTACCTCTCCAATCATGTACCTCTCCATGGCCTGCTGCTCGGGGCGAGAGAGGTTATACAACCGGCTACAGGGGAGAGGAGCGCTAGAATGGAGGTCGATGGCGCAGTCGTACGGCCGATGAGGCGGCAGCGACAGGGCGTGGTGCTTCCTGAACACAGGAGCTAGATCGTGACACTCTGGAGGAACTGATGACAGGTCCGGAGGTTCTGGAATGGACTGGGGCAAAGACAAGGCAGGGGCAAGGGCAGAATGTAGACAATTCTAGTGACAAAATGAACTCCAAGTGGTTACCCTTCCGGCGGTCCAGTCGATCTGAGGGTTGTGCAGCTTTAACCATGGATGGCCAAGAACCAGGGGAGACTGAGGACAGTCGATTATGTGGAAACTGATCCTTTCCTGGTGGTCTCCAGAGAGATGCAGGATGACAGGGACGGTCCTCTCCCAGACACGGGCGAGGAGCTGTCCTTTCCTGGTGGTCTCCAGAGAGATGCAGGATGACAGGGACGTACCTCTCCCAGACACGGGCGAGGAGCTGTCCTTTCCTGGTGGTCTCCAGAGAGATGCAGGATGACAGGGACGGTCCTCTCCCAGACACGGGCTAGGAGCTGTCCGTTGAGAGCGTTGGCATCGAGGGGTGAATGGAGTGGAACAGAGCCCAACTGGGTAACGACACCAGGGTCCAGGAAACTCTCATCAGCGCCTGAGTCGATAATAGCAGGCAGAGGAAAAGCCTGACTCTGCCACACGAGGGCGCCGTCAAGCAGGGGTCTGGGGGGGAGATGGGCAGGCGATTTGGCTCAACAGTATATCCCCCACTACTGCCGAGCCACCACTTTTACTGGACGCAGGGAACAAGTGGAGACAAAGTGACCAACCTGGCCACCGTATAGGCAGTTCCTAGTGCTGATTCACCGCTGCCTCTCTTCTAGAGAGAGACGGGCTCGGCCGAGCTGCACGGAGGAAGCCAATCAGGAAGGAAATCTTGACCCGTTCGCGAGCATAAGAGTTGGGCTGTTGCTGAAGCCAGTCAGGAAGGAAATGTTGACCCGTTCGCGAGCATAAGAGTTGGGCTGTTGCTCGAATAGTGAACATTGTATCAAAAAGGCTCTGTGTGTAGATTGATGAAGACAATTTTTATGGATGAGGGAAAAAAACGATTGAATCCATTTCAAATACGTAACGTAACAAAATGTAGAAAAAGTCAAGAGGTCTGAAAACTTTCCAAATGCACTGTGGCCATTTAATTTAGACTTGTTATTCTTCTCTGTTATTCACTGTGTATTTATTTCTTGTGTCACTATTTTAAATGTTGTATCTTCAACTCAGCATTGTTGGAAAAGGACCCGTAAATCAGCATTTCACTATTAGCATACACCTGTTGTTTACGAAGCAAATGACAAATGAGATTTGATTGTGATTGAAATAGGTGCCGGCAGTCATTTTGGCTGCCTGAACTCTGCAATATGTTTAAGCCAATATTCTGTTAGAGGTTCTGGAAGTCAAGCAGTAGAATATGTGAGGTTCTGGAACTCAGTTCTGGTGTTCTGTCCCATGTCAAGCTTGTCTATTTCCCTCAGTGATTCAAAGAGCAACTGGACACAAAAGCAGACGCTAATACAACGCTGTTAAGGAGCAAATTCTTGTGGTAATAGTTTGTGCTTCAGTGTCTTGTCAGTGTTGGAAGAGATACTCTGGAGCAGCTGCAGTGTGTCTGGGGCTGCTGTGTGTTCTCCTACTGGCTGGGATCACAGGCCTGTTACTCTACCGTGAGTTTGATTTGTTCTCACTCAAACATTCCTCATCATCAGTGGTGTTACGACCGGGGTTCAATTACATTTACATTCCAGTCAATTCCATTCAGAAAGTACACCAAATTTCAATTCCAGGAATTGGAAATCAATTGGAATTCCAGTGTACTTCCTGAATTGACTGGAATTGAAATGCAACTGACCCCAACCCTGGTCATGTCTGATTAACTTTTCCACTGTTACCTTGTTCAATGATCATGTTATTTCACAGAGAGAAACCAGTTGACCAGCTCCAACACCCTGACCAAAGAGAGGGACCAGCTACAGACAAGCGACAACAACCTGACTGCAGAGAGAGACCAGCAACAGACTAGCAACAACACCCTGACCTTAGAGAGAGACCAGCTACAGACCAGATACAACAACCTGACTGCAGAGAGAGACCAGCTACAGACCCGATACAACAACCTGACTGCAGAGAGAGACCAGCTACAGACCAGATACAACACCCTGACCAAAGAGAGCTACCAGCTACAGAAAGAGATAGTACGTCTGAAAAAATCTACAGTTGAGAAAGGTGAGTCAAATTGTCTCATGACTGTTCTGTTTGACAGTCTCTGTATCAGTTCACATGTCACTTACAAACAGGAAATTCAACTTACATTAAATAGTTAGTTAGTTTCTTCCTTGAGTGTCTGATTGATACTTAATTCAATGTTGTATTAAAGAGACTAAAGCAAGACATTTTCAACTTACAGTGTGTCCTCAAGGATGGAAGAAGCTTGGTAGCAGTTGTTACTACGTCTCTACTGAGTTCAAATCCTGGGAGGAGAGCAGACAGGACTGCAGAAATAGAGGAGCAGACCTGGTGGTTATCAACAGCCAAGAGAAACAGGTGTGTGAGTGAGAGAGAGAGAGAGAGAGAGAGAGAGAGAGAGAGAGAGAGAGAGAGAGAGAGAGAGAGAGAGAGAGAGAGGAGAGAGAGAGAGAGGAGAGAAGAGAGAGAGAGAGAGAGAGAGAGAGAGAGAGAGAGAGAGAGAGAGAGAGAGAGAGAGAGAGAGAGAGAGAGAGAGAGAGAGAGAGAGAGAGAGAGAGAGAGAGAGGAGAGAGAGAGAGAGAGAGAGAGAGAGAGAGAGAGAGAGAGAGAGAGAGAGAGAGAGAGAGAGAGAGAGAGAGAGAGAGAGAGAGAGAGAGAGAGAGAGAGAGAGAGAGAGAGAGAGAGAGAGAGAGAGAGAGAGAGAGAGAGAGAGAGAGAGAGAGAACTATGTATTAACAATGTTGTCTCTCTCCCACAACTACAGACATTAGTCAACTGGTTATGTGGACGAAAGGACTATGTCTGGATTGGTCTGACTGACTCTGTTACTGAGGGGACCTGGAAATGGGTGGACGACACACCACTGACCACAACGTAAGACATTAATGAATTCTGTGTCACTATGAAATCACTGTGTGGAGTAGGAGGTTCAAATTGGACAGCCTGATTCTATGTGTTTCTCCTACAGGTATTGGAACAGTGGACAGTCGGATTCTATGTGTTGTTTCTCCTACAGGTATTGGAACAGTGGACAGCCTGATTCTGTGTTGTTTCTCCTACAGGTATTGGATCAGTGGACAGCCTGATTCTGTGCTGTTTCTTCTACAGGTATTGGATCAGCGGACAGTCTGATTCTGTGTTGTTTCTCCTACAGGTATTGGAACAGTGGACAGCCTGATTCTATGTGTTGTTTCTCCTACAGGTATTGGAACAGTGGACAGCCTGATTCTGTGTTGTTTCTCCTACAGGTATTGGATCAGTGGACAGCCTGATTCTGTGCTGTTTCTCCTACAGGTATTGGATCAGCGGACAGTCTGATTCTGTGTTGTTTCTCCTACAGGTATTGGAACAGTGGACAGCCTGATTCTATGTGTTTCTCCTACAGGTATTGGAGCAGTGGACAGTCTGATTCTGTGTTGTTTCTCCTACAGGTATTGGATCAGTGGACAGCCTGATTCTGTGTTGTTTCTTCTACAGGTATTGGAACAGTGGACAGCCTGATTCTATTTGTTTCTCCTACAGGTATTGGAACAGTGGACAGTCTGATTCTGTGTGTTGTTTCTCCTGCAGGTATTGGAACAGTGGACAGCCTGATTCTATGTGTTGTTTCTCCTACAGGTATTGGAACAGTGGACAGCCTGATTCTGTGTGTTGTTTCTCCTACAGGTATTGGAACAGTGGACAGTCTGATTTTATGTGTTGTTTCTTCTACAGGTATTGGAACAGTGGACAGCCTGATTCTGTGTTGTTTCTTCTACAGGTATTGGAACAGTGGACAGCCTGATTCTATGTGTTGTTTCTCCTACAGGTATTGGAACAGTGGACAGCCTGATTCTATGTGTTGTTTCTCCTACAGGTATTGGAACAGTGGACAGCCTGATTCTGTGTTGTTTCTCCTACAGGTATTGGAACAGTGGACAGCCTGATTCTGTGTTGTTTCTTCTACAGGTATTGGAACAGTGGACAGCCTGATTCTATGTGTTGTTTCTCCTACAGGTATTGGAACAGTGGACAGCCTGATTCTGTGTTGTTTCTCCTACAGGTATTGGAACAGTGGACAGTCTGATTCTATGTGTTGTTTCTTCTACAGGTATTGGATCAGTGGACAGCCTGATTCTGTGTTGTTTCTCCTACAGGTATTGGAACAGTGGACAGCCTGATTCTGTGTTGTTTCTTCTACAGGTATTGGAACAGTGGAGAGCCTAATGGTGGAAGAGCTGAGAACTGTGTGTATTTCTACTCCTCGTCATCAGACACAGGAGCATGGTGGGACTATTACTGTTACTATAAATACAGATGGATCTGTGAGAAATAGGATTCATCCTCGGTACTCTCTGAACTGCTAAATAAGATTATGCTAACTACTATCAATCGTAAACTATTTTCTGCTCATTCAATTTACCTTGTCAATTACATACAATATATAACAATTCAAATGTATAATAGATCATAATAAAAATAACAGAACATATGCAATAACAATACGATGAATTGATAACAGAAGGACTGTTCTCTCTGTTGTCGTGGAAATTCACCACTAAGGACTGAAATTCACAGGAAATGAATCAATCTTTATTATCACAGTCATAGAGGTTTATTGATGTTAATTTTTACATTATTACTTTTTATTTAAGTCTACTAATATTTTTCTTAACTCTTCTTGAACTGCACTTTTAGTTAAGGGCTCGTAAGTCATCATTTCACTGTAAAAGTCTACACTTCTTGTATTCGGAGCATGTGACAAATAAAGTTTGATTTGATTTGATTTGAGACTCTTTATACTGCGACACAAACAAGTCATATAAGCACGGTTGGTTCCTGCATGAGACTGACTGATACCACACCAGGCTTCTCACCTTGAAACTGAGATACTCCTGTTGGTTCCCAGAGCAATGTTCTGGGAGTACTGGGAAATTGCTTATACAGTGATTGTATGGATTACTCCCATGAACCCAACCGAGTTGGTTATTAGAAAAGCAGCATTATTCTATATATACGAGTGGATAAACACACAGAAAATGTCACACTCTACTGTATAATAGTTGATCTAACATGGAGTCTAGAAGGACTGTTCTCTACTGTATAATAGTTGATCTAACATGGAGTCTAGAAGGACTGTTCTCTACTGTATAATAGTTGATCTAACATGGAGTCTAGATGGACTGTTCTCTACTGTATAATAGTTGATCTAACATGGAGTCTAGAAGGACTGTTCTCTACTGTATAATAGTTGATCTAACATGGAGTCTAGAAGGACTGTTCTCTACTGTATAATAGTTGATCTAACATGGAGTCTATGATGGACTGTTCTCTACTGTATAATAGTTGATCTAACATGGAGTCTATGATGGACTGTTCTCTACTGTATAATAGTTGATCTAACATGGAGTCTAGATGCACTGTTCTCTCTACTGTATAATTTAATATAATCTCTGACACTTTAAGTCTGAAAATGTGAATTTAACATGTATCAGATTCGTGTCCATTAACACTACAAGTACCAAAGAGAACAGATCAGTAGACTCCCTGTCTTTTTGACTGCGCCATTACCATTTCACGGCCACTACAAAACAAACAAAGGTTAGTAAATCCTCTTCTCATCGTCTTTTAGAAGAGAAAAGGCTTATATTCACTTTTCAATGACTGGTTGTTGTTTGACATGCTCAACTACTCAGCTCTGTCTGGGTGAAGGAACCGGTTTGAAAAGAGGCGCCCTTGAACCTGTCCGTATAAATACCTTGCCATAGAGTTATATAGAAGGCACACCTGCCACAAGTGCCCTCCGTCCTCGCAAGGCCATAGAAATCGGTAGAGTTCACACTGTGTCCTGGCCTGCATCCTCTCGGGTGGAGCACAGACTTCCCCCCCAACCACTATGGGGGAAAGGTACATCTGTGATCCTGAAACCCTGCCCCTCGTGCAGTGGCTCATTTCAATGTACCCACTCTCTAGGGGAGACGGACGGAGCACGGACCCCTCATTTCAATGTACCCACTCTCTAGGGAAGACGGACGGAGCACGGACCCCTCATTTCAATGTACCCCCTCTCTAGGGGAGACGGACGGAGCACGGACCCCTCATTTCAATGTATCCACTCTCTAGGGAAGTCGGATGGAGCACGGACCCCTCATTTCAATGTATCCACTCTCTAGGGAAGACGGATGGAGCACGGACCCCTCATTTCAATGTATCCACTCTCTAGGGAAGACGGACGGAGCACGGACCCCAATGCCAAAGCTCTCCCCTCAGCACTTTTCACGAGAAACTGAGACAGGAAGACCTACTTCCAGTCGCCACCAAGCACCGTCTCCAAGTCCTGTTGTTTTACCACTGCCCGTTTGTCTGCACTGCACTGCACTGCACTGCCACCCGTTTTCAGTGGAGTTCTGATTTTATTAACGAATAGAGACGAAGGACCTCTGCTCTCTCTCATAGTAACACCAGCAGCAGAGAGACACTGAGGCTTCTACTCCTGGGACTTCCTGATTCCTAAAGGAGGGGGGGCCAGTCTGGACCTACGGCTCCTCCACAGCTACACCTCATGTTTACACTCAATGTCTCGCTTCTATTCGTCGAGGTGACCGGTTCACTTCAGTCCACCTGCAGGACGCTCATTTTCACATAAGCATTCTGCCAGCACACAGGGAGGTTTCTCAGGTTTGTCTTTCAAGGTACAGCCAACAAATACCCCCTAAGAATATATATATATACACATTTCAAGATACCTTGCTTTTCCCTTCGTGCTAGCCTTAGCTCCCTGTATGTTCAAGTGTGGGAAGGTGGTTCTAGAACCGCTGAGAGTTTCTCTCACAGACAATTGCCTGCTTTGTTCACCTAACCCTAACCCTTAACCCTTAACCCTAACCCTTAACCCTAACCCTTAACCCTAACCCTTAACCCTAACCCCCTAACCCCCTAACCCCCTAACCCCTAAAGCTAACCCTCTATCTTGGTTTCAGGAACTCCCCTAGTGTCATTAAGGAAGGTGGTGACAACACCACTCACACGGTGGGGGCGGTGTTCACGAGGGAAGAGCAGCTCCGCCACGCTCATATAAATTACCTCCCACTGCTGACAGTGTTTCATGCATTGATACACTTTCTGCCCTTCATTGGAAACAGTCACATGGTGTCAGGACAGACAATATGGCTGTGGTGGGTTTGGTGTGGAGGGGGCCAGGGAGACACTCACTGTCAGCTTCCAACACAGACTAGCTGTCAAGGCACTCCTACTGTCACTACTGGCAGCTCATGTCCCAGTCGTACTGAATGTGGGAGTCAGACATGTTGTCCGGAGGGTCCATCCAGGCCAGTTCAGCCATGACGCCCACCATCTCAGTGCTGGCAGCTCATGTCCCAGTCGTACTGAATGTAGGAGTCGGACATGTTGTCCGGAGGGTCGTTCCAGGCCAGTTCAGCCATGACGCCCACCATCTCAGTGCTGGCAGCTCATGTCCCAGTCGTACTGAATGTAGGAGTCGGACATGTTGTCCGGAGGGTCCATCCAGGCCAGTCCAGCCATGACTCCCACCATCTCAGATGGCTCTGAACTTGTTTCTGTAGTTAGAAACAGAGAAGATTAAAAAACCCGTAATATTATTTTAAATAAAGTTAAATTTCAATCTCTGAGCAAGTAATTGACTGCACCAAAATTGCCCATTTGAATTAATAGGATTCATATAATATTTAATAAATATACCTAACATCCCATTTGCACCAAACTGTATTTTAAAGAATGAGTAAGACATGAAGATTCCAAAGAAATGGTCAAATGCCACCCACAGACCCCCCACACAAACCCAACCCAACAATGAGTATCTAGTATAGTAGCTAGTATCATATAACAGGAGTATATAGTATAGTAGCTAGTTTCATATAACAGGAGTATACAGTATAGTAGCTAGTATCATATAACAGGAGTATCTAGTATAGTAGCTAGTATCATATAACAGGAGTATCTAGTATAGTACCTAGTATCTTATAACCGGAGCATACAGTATAGTAGCTAGTATCATATAACATGAGTATATAGTATAGTAGCTAGTATCTTATAACCGGAGTATACAGTATAGTAGCTAGTATCATATAACATGAGTATATAGTATAGTAGCTAGTATCTTATAACCGGAGTATACAGTATAGTAGCTAGTATCATATAACAGGAGTATACAGTATAGTAGCTAGTATCATATAACAGGAGTATATCGTATAGTAGCTAGTATCTTATAACAGGAGTATCTAATATAGTAGCTAGTATCATATAACCGGAGTATCTAATATAGTAGCTAGTTTCATATAACATGAGCATATAGTATAGTAGCTAGTATCATATAACAGGAGTATACAGTATAGTAGCTAGTATCTTATAACCGGAGTATCTAATATAGTAGCTAGTATCTTATAACCGGAGTATCTAATATAGTAGCTAGTATTATATAACAGGAGTATACAGTATAGTAGCTAGTATCATATAACAGGAGTATCAAATATAGTAGCTAGTATCTTATAACCGGAGTATCTAATATAGTAGCTAATATCATATAACAGGAGTATACAGTATAGTAGCTAGTATCATATAATAGGAGTATACTGGTCTAAAGTAGTGCACTATACAGGGAATATGATGCCTAAGGGCTCTGGTCAAAAGTAGTGCACTATACAGGGAATAGGATGCCTAAGGGTCCTGGTCTAAAGTAGTGCACTATACAGGGAATAGGGTGCCAGCTCTGGTCTAAAGTAGTGCACTATACAGGGAATATGATGCCATAGGGCCCTGGTCAAAAGTAGTGCACTATGTAAGGGAATAGGGTGCCTAAGGGCCCGGGTCAAAAGTAGTGCACTATACAGGGAATAGGGTGCCAGCTCTGGTCAATAGTAGTGCACTATACAGGGAATATGATGCCTAAGGGCCCTGGTCTAAAGTAGTGCACTATACAGGGAATAGGGTGCCAGCTCTGGTCTAAAGTAGTGCACTATACAGGGAATATGATGCCTAAGGGCCCTGGTCTAAAGTAGTGCACTATACAGGGAATAGGGTGCCAGCTCTGGTCAAAAGTAGTGCACTATACAGGGAATATGATGCCTAGGGGCTCTGGTCTAAAGTAGTGCACTATGTAAGGGAATAGGGTGCCATAGGGCCCTGGTCAAAAGTAGTGCACTATACAGGAAATAGGGTGCCAGCTCTGGTCAATAGTAGTGCACTATACAGGGAATATGATGCCATAGGGCCCTGGTCAAAAGTAGTGCACCATACAGGGAATAGGGTGCCAGCTCTGGTCAAAAGTAGTGCACTATACAGGGAATATGATGCCTAAGGGCCCTGGTCTAAAGTAGTGCACTATACAGGGAATATTGTGCCAGCTCTGGTCAAAAGTAGTGCACTATACAGGGAATATGATGCCTAGGGGCTCTGGTCTAAAGTAGTGCACTATGTAAGGGAATAGGGTGCCATAGGGCTCTGGTCTAAAGTAGTGCACTATACAGGGAATATGATGCCATAGGGCCCTGGTCTAAAGTAGTGCACTATACAGGGAATATGATGCCATAGGGCTCTGGTCTAAAGTAGTGCACTATACAGGGAATATGATGCCTAAGGGCCCTGGTCTAAAGTAGTGCACTATACAGTGAATATGATGGCATAGGCCCTGGTCTAAAGTAGTGCACTATACAGGGAATATGATGCCTAAGGGCCCTGGTCAAAAGTAGTGCACTATGTAAGGGAATAGGGTGCCAGCTCTGGTCTAAAGTAGTGCACTATGTAAGGGAATAGGGTGCCAGCTCTGGTCTAAAGTAGTGCACTATGTAAGGGAATAGGGCGCCAGCTCTGGTCTAAAGTAGTGCACTATACAGGGAATATGATGCCTAAGGACCCTGGTCTAAAGTAGTGCACTATACAGGGAATAGGATGCCTAAGGGCCCTGGTCTAAAGTAGTGCACTATACAGGGAATATGATGCCATAGGGCTCTGGTCTAAAGTAGTGCACTATACAGGGAATATGATGCCTAAGGACCCTGGTCTAAAGTAGTGCACTATACAGGGAATAGGGTGCCAGCTCTGGTCCAAAGTAGTGCACTATACAGGGAATATGATGCCTAAGGGCCCTGGTCTAAAGTAGTGCACTATACAGGGAATATGATGCCATAGGGCCCTGGTCTAAAGTAGTGCACTATACAGGGAATATGATGCCTAAGGGCCCTGGTCTAAAGTAGTGCACTATACAGGGAATAGGGTGCTAGCTCTGGTCAATAGTAGTGCACTATACAGGGAATATGATGCCATAGGGCCCTGGTCAAAAGTAGTGCACTATACAGGGAATAGGGTGCCATAGGGCTCTGGTCTAAAGTAGTGCACTATACAGGGAATATGATGCCATAGGGCCCTGGTCTAAAGTAGTGCACTATACAGGGAATAGGATGCCTAAGGGTCCTGGTCTAAAGTAGTGCACTATACAGGAAATAGGGTGCTAGCTCTGGTCAATAGTAGTGCACTATACAGGGAATATGATGCCATAGGGCCCTGGTCAAAAGTAGTGCACTATACAGGGAATAGGGTGCCAGCTCTGGTCAAAAGTAGTGCACTATACAGGGAATATGATGCCTAAGGGCCCTGGTCTAAAGTAGTGCACTATACAGGGAATATTGTGCCAGCTCTGGTCAAAAGTAGTGCACTATACAGGGAATATGATGCCTAAGGACCCTGGTCTAAAGTAGTGCACTATACAGGGAATATGATGCCATAGGGCCCTGGTCTAAAGTAGTGCACTATACAGGGAATAGGATGCCTAAGGGTCCTGGTCTAAAGTAGTGCACTATACAGGAAATAGGGTGCTAGCTCTGGTCAATAGTAGTGCACTATACAGGGAATATGATGCCATAGGGCCCTGGTCAAAAGTAGTGCACTATACAGGGAATAGGGTGCCAGCTCTGGTCAAAAGTAGTGCACTATACAGGGAATATGATGCCTAAGGGCCCTGGTCTAAAGTAGTGCACTATACAGGGAATATTGTGCCAGCTCTGGTCAAAAGTAGTGCACTATACAGGGAATATGATGCCTAAGGACCCTGGTCTAAAGTAGTGCACTATACAGGGAATAGGGTGCCATAGGGCTCTGGTCTAAAGTAGTGCACTATGTAAGGGAATAGGGTGCCATAGGGCTCTGGTCTAAAGTAGTGCACTATACAGGGAATATGATGCCATAGGGCCCTGGTCTAAAGTAGTGCACTATACAGGGAATATGATGCCATAGGGCTCTGGTCTAAAGTAGTGCACTATACAGGGAATATGATGCCATAGGGCCCTGGTCTAAAGTAGTGCACTATACAGTGAATATGATGGCATAGGCCCTGGTCTAAAGTAGTGCACTATACAGGGAATATGATGCCTAAGGGCCCTGGTCAAAAGTAGTGCACTATGTAAGGGAATAGGGTGCCAGCTCTGGTCTAAAGTAGTGCACTATGTAAGGGAATAGGGTGCCAGCTCTGGTCTAAAGTAGTGCACTATACAAGGAATATGATGCCTAAGGACCCTGGTCTAAAGTAGTGCACTATACAGGGAATAGGATGCCTAAGGGCCCTGGTCTAAAGTAGTGCACTATACAGGGAATATGATGCCATAGGGCTCTGGTCTAAAGTAGTGCACTATACAGGGAATATGATGCCTAAGGACCCTGGTCTAAAGTAGTGCACTATACAG
>NW_026600312.1:0-32500 GCF_029448725.1 Salvelinus fontinalis | reverse complement strand
TCCTCTACTGTCATCTCATCATGTCAGGTTCTCTCCTCTACTGTCATCTCATCATGTCAGGTTCTCTCCTCTACTGTCATCTCATCATGTCAGGTTCTCTCCTCTACTGTCATCTCATCATATCAGGTTCTCTATTCTACTGTCATCTCATCATGTCAGGTTCTCTCCTCTACTGTCATCTCATCATGTCAGGTTCTCTCCTCTACTGTCATCTCATCATGTCAGGTTCTCTCCTCTACTGTCATCTCATCATGTCAGGTTCTCTCCTCTACTGTCATCTCATCATGTCAGGTTCTGACCTCTCCTCTACTGTCATCTCATCATGTCTGGTTCTCTCCTCTACTGTCATCTCATCATGTCAGGTTCTCTCCTCTACTGTCATCTCATCATGTCAGGTTCTCTCCTCTACTGTCATCTCATCATGTCAGGTTCTCTCCTCTACTGTCATCTCATCATGTCAGGTTCTCTCCTCTACTGTCATCTCATCATGTCAGGTTCTCTCCTCTACTGTCATCTCATCATGTCAGGTTCTCTCCTCTACTGTCATCTCATCATGTCAGGTTCTCTCCTCTACTGTCATCTCATCATGTCAGGTTCTCTCCTCTACTGTCATCTCATCATGTCAGGTTCTCTCCTCTACTGTCATCTCATCATGTCAGGTTCTCTCCTCTACTGTCATCTCATCATATCAGGTTCTCTATTCTACTGTCATCTCATCATGTCAGGTTCTCTCCTCTACTGTCATCTCATCATGTCAGGTTCTCTCCTCTACTGTCATCTCATCATGTCAGGTTCTCTCCTCTACTGTCATCTCATCATGTCAGGTTCTCTCCTCTACTGTCATCTCATCATGTCAGGTTCTGACCTCTCCTCTACTGTCATCTCATCATGTCTGGTTCTCTCCTCTACTGTCATCTCATCATGTCAGGTTCTCTCCTCTACTGTCATCTCATCATGTCAGGTTCTCTCCTCTACTGTCATCTCATCATGTCAGGTTCTCTCCTCTACTGTCATCTCATCATGTCAGGTTCTCTCCTCCACTGTCATCTCATCATGTCAGGTTCTCTCCTCTACTGTCATCTCATCATGTCAGGTTCTCTCCTCTACTGTCATCTCATCATGTCAGGTTCTCTCCTGTACTGTCATCTCATCATGTCAGGTTCTCTCCTCTACTGTCATCTCATCATGTCAGGTTCTCTCCTCTACTGTCATCTCATCATGTCAGGTTCTCTCCTCTACTGTCATCTCATCATGTCAGGTTCTCTCCTCTACTGTCATCTCATCATGTCAGGTTCTGACCTCTACTGTCATCTCATCATGTCAGGTTCTCTCCTCTACTGTCATCTCATCATGTCAGGTTCTGACCTCTACTGTCATCTCATCATGTCTGGTTCTCTCCTCTACTGTCATCTCATCATGTCAGGTTCTCTCCTCTACTGTCATCTCATCATGTCAGGTTCTCTATTCTACTGTCATCTCATCATGTCAGGTTCTGACCTCTACTGTCATCTCATCATGTCAGGTTCTCTCCTCTACTGTCATCTCATCATGTCAGGTTCTCTCCTCTACTGTCATCTCATCATGTCAGGTTCTCTCCTCTACTGTCATCTCATCATGTCAGGTTCTCTCCTCTACTGTCATCTCATCATGTCAGGTTCTCTCCTGTACTGTCATCTCATCATGTCAGGTTCTCTCCTCTACTGTCATCTCATCATGTCAGGTTCTCTCCTCTACTGTCATCTCATCATGTCAGGTTCTCTCCTCTACTGTCATCTCATCATGTCAGGTTCTCTATTCTACTGTCATCTCATCATGTCAGGTTCTCTCCTCCACCCGGAGCCGGGCCGTCAGGAAGTCCAGGATCCAGTTGCAGAGGGATGTGTTTAATCCCAGGGTCCCTAACTTGGTGATGATCTTGGAAGGGGACTTCAATCTCTTGTCCACATACAGTTCATTGAGTGCCAGATTGGTGTTAGATTGTGATTGGTGTTAGATTGTGATTGGTGTTAGATTGTGATTGGTGTTAGATTGTGATTGGTGTTAGATTGTGATTGGTGTTAGATTGTGATTGGTGTTAGATTGTGATTGGTGTTAGATTGTAGAGATAGACAGGTAGACAGGCGTAATAATTACAGATAAGAACTCTCTTGGTATATGAAAGGGTCTGCAGTTTACCATGAGGTATTCTGTATCAGGTGAGCACAAGCTGGAGATTTCCTTCCCACCGGAAGCAGCACATCAGTTGTTATTTATGATAATTCACACACCTCCTCCTTTAGACTTGCCTGAAGCCGCCGTCTGATTGTGCCGTAGCATGGAGGTCCACTAAGTACTATGTGAATAGTGTCGCCATTCAGCCACGTCTCAGTGAGACATACTATAGCAGCTTTTTAAATCCCTCTGATGGGAGAACGAAGCTCATCCGTCTTATTCTCCAGTGACTGGACATTTGCCAATAGAACGGAAGGGAGCATTGTTCGGTTTTCTCATCGCCTCAATTTCACCAGGACTCCAGCTCGTCTCCCGCGTCTAAGCCTGCGGCGTTTTGGTAGCCCGTGGATCAAAGGAATAGGGTCCGGTATGAATAGTGGAACAGCTGAGTCGGAGCTGAAGTCATAATTGAAGTGGAAATTGAGGTTAGTAACTGTCGATGTCCAGAAGTACTTGGTAGTCACAAGTGATAATAGGACGATGTTTCCTTACAAAAAGAGTGGAGATAAACACGAGAAAAGTCAACAAATAGCCAAGTTGGGTGTAAACTCTTAAGATGATGTCACCGTTCTCCGTAGGCGCCATCTTTTCAATGACGTGTGTGTGTGTTTTTATAGACGCATCGTCCGTATTATTCAAACACTTCAGCACAGTTCAAGGATCGTACATTGGTGAGTCACTTTCACAAGCCATCCTACTTCAGAAGAGGCATCTTTGGAATCTGTTCATTGCATTTCCTTTGTATGAATAATAATTTATGTAACAGCTAACCTGAGGTCAACTAGAAACTAGTACACCCACACAACAATTCAACTCCTAGAATATAATTTACTTTATCGCTATAATTGTCACGCCCTGACCTTAGAGATCCTTATTTTATTCTCTATGTTTGGTTAGGTCAGGGTGTGACTCGGGTGGGAGAATCGATTTTTTCAGTTTCTTTGTGTTTTTGGCTGAGTGTGGTTCCCAATCAGAGGCAGCTGTCTATCGTTGTCTCTGTTTGGGGATCATATATAGGTCGTCATTTTCCGTTTGGGTTTTGTGTGGAGTTATTTTCTGTTTAGCTGTTTTGTTGCCTGACAGAACTCTTCGCTTTAGTTTTTTTCTAGTTTGTTTATTTTGTTGCGTTTTTCAGTTTTATTAAAAATCATGAACGCCTCCCACGCTGCACCTTGGTCTCCTTCTTCAACCCACGAGAGCCGTTACAATAATCACAACCTGTAAACCTAAAATTCAACATCTAATTGTCTGTGTCCCAAGTGGCTCCCTATTCCCTATATAGTGAACTACTAGTGACCAGAGCCCTATATAGTGCACTACTAGTGACCAGAGCCCTATTCCCTATATAGTGAACTACTAGTAACCAGAGCCCTATTCCCTATATAGTGAACTACTAGTGACCAGAGCCCTATTCCCTATATAGTGAACTACTAGTGACCAGTGCCCTATTCCCTATATAGTGAACTACTAGTGACCAGAACCCTATTCCCTATATAGTGAACTACTAGTGACCAGAGCCCTATTCCCTATATAGTAAACTACTAGTGACCAGAGCCCTATTCCCTATATAGTGAACTACTAGTGACCAGTGCCCTATTCCCTATATAGTGAACTACTAGTGACCAGAACCCTATTCCCTATATAGTGAACTACTAGTGACCAGAGCCCTATTCCCTATATAGTAAACTACTAGTGACCAGAGCCCTATTCCCTATATAGTGAACTACTAGTGACCAGAGCCCTATTCCCTATATAGTAAACTACAAGTGACCAGAACCCTATTCCCTATATAGTGAACTACTAGTGACCAGAGCCCTATTCCCTATATAGTGAACTACTAGTGACCAGGGCCCTATTCCCTATATAGTGAACTACTAGTGACCAGAGCCCTATTCCCTATATAGTGAACAACTAGTGACCAGAGCCCTATTCCCTATATAGTGAACTACTAGTGACCAGAGCCCTATTCCCTATATAGTGAACTACTAGTGACCAGAGCCCTATTCCCTATATAGTGAACTACTAGTGACCAGAGCCCTATTCCCTATATAGTGAACAACTAGTGACCAGAGCCCTATTCCCTATATAGTGAACTACTAGTGACCAGAGCCCTATTCCCTATATAGTTCACTACTAGTGACCAGAGCCCTATTCCCTATGTAGTGAACTACTAGTGACCAGAGTCCTATTCCCTATGTAGTGAACTACTAGTGACCAGAGCCCTATTCCCTATATAGTGAACTACTAGTGACCAGAGCCCTATTCCCTATATAGTGAACTAGTAGTGACCAGAGCCCTATTCCCTATATAGTGAACTACTAGTGACCAGAGCTCTATACCCTATATAGTGAACTACTAGTGACCAGAGTCCTATTCCCTATATAGTGCACTACTAGTGACCAGAGCCCTATTCCCTATATAGTGGACTACTAGTGACCAGAGCCCTATTCCCTATATAGTGAACTACTAGTGACCAGAGCCCTATTCCCTATATAGTGAACTACTAGTGACCAGAGCCCTATTCCCTATTTAGTGAACTACTAGTGACCAGAGCCCTATTCCCTATATAGTGAACTACTAGTGACCAGAGCCCTATTCCCTATGTAGTGCACTACTAGTGACCAGAGCCCTATTCCCTATATAGTGAACTACTAGTGACCAGATTCCTATTCCCTATATAGTGAACTACTAGTGACCAGAGCCCTATTCCCTATATAGTGAACTACTAGTGACCAGAGCCCTATTCCCTATATAGTGAACTACTAGTGACCAGAGCCCTATTCCCTATATAGTGAACTACTAGTGACCAGAGTCCTATTCCCTATATAGTGAACTACTAGTGACCAGAGCTGGTTTCCTAAAGGGTTCTTTGTCTGTTGTTAACTATTTTTGGTTGCTGGTAAAACCCTTTCTGGGTTCCACGTAGAACCCATTGTGGAAAGGGTTCTACCTGGAACCAAAAGGGTTCTACCAGGAACCAAAAAAGAGTTATCGAAAGCGTATACAGGATGGACAGCAGATAGCCAGAAGATATTGGAAGAACCCACAAAAGTTTTGATCACACAAAGAAGCACAAAACTGTAGACAAAATGTTAAACAAAGTAGCAGACAAAGTAGTTACTACAAGTAACCAACCAATCAGCAGCTCTGTGGTGGTAATGGGATGGTATCAGAGAATTAGCTTCCTGATTGGTTTCCTATACAGTAGAGTGGTGATAAGGGCTGCCTGATTGGTTTACCATACAGCTAAAGGGTGAGGGGGCAAACAGATCTATTCTACCCTGAGGACCAATGACACGAGCCTGGCCATTGTGATGCCATACTTTCTGGAACCACTTCGATCCCTCGGAACACCTGGATCAATTTGTTACAAAGAACTCTCTGTACACTCCAAGGCAATGGTCTCTCCAGATCAATTATGGAACGATGAGAGAGAGAGAGGGGATGGAGAGAGAGAAAAAGAGAAGGAGCGGTGTGAGAGGGTGAGGGGGGGTAGGAGAGTGAGAGGAGAGAGTGGGGAGTGAGGTAGAGAGAAAGAGAGAGAGAAAAGGTGTAGTGATTCCCAAACTTTCCATAACAAAGCCATCACCTACAGAGAGATGAACCTGGAGAAGAGTCCCCTAAGCAAGCTGGTCCTGGGGCTCTGTTCACAAACACAAACACACCCCACAGAGCCCCAGGACAACAGCACAATTACACCCAACCAAATCATGAGAAAACAAAAAGATAATTACTTGACACATTGGAAAGAATTAACAAAAAAACAGAGCAAACTAGAATGCTATTTGGCCCTAAACAGAGAGTACACAGTGGCAGAATACCTGACCACTGTGACTGACCCAAACTTAAGGAAAGCTTTGACTATGCACAGACTCAGTGAGCATAGCCTTGCTATTGAGAAAGGCCGCCGTAGGCAGACCTGGCTCTCAAGAGAAGACAGGCTATGTGCACACTGCCCACAAAATGAGGTGGAAACTGAGCTGCACTTCCTAACCTCCTGCCCAAATGTATGACCATATTAGAGACACATATTTCCCTCAGATTACACAGATACACAAAGAATTCGAAAAAACAAACCCAGTTTTGATAAACTCTCATATCTACTGGGTGAAATACCACAGTGTGTTACGGCTCTCGTCGAAAGGAGTGGACCAAAGCGCAGCGTGGAAAGTGTTCATGATTTTATTTTCAAAAAACACTCAAACAAAATAACCAAAGTGAAAACGAAAGCACACAGTTCTGTCAGGTACAGACACGAAACAGAAAACAAGATCCCGCAACTGAAGGTGGGAAAAAAGGGCTGCCTAAGTATGATCCCCAATCAAAGACAACGGTAGACAGCTGCCTCTGATTGGGAACTATACCCAGCCAACAAAGAAATAGACAAATTAGAATGCCCACCCCAAATCACACCCTGACCTAACCAAATAGAGACATAAAAACGCTCTCTAAGGTCAGGGAGTGACACAGTGTGACATCACAGCAGCAAGATTTGTGTCCTGTTGCCACAAGAAAAGGGCAACCAGTGAAGAACAAACCCCATTGTAAATACAACCCATATTTATGTTTATTTATTTTCCCTTTTGTACTTAACCATTTTTACATCGTTACAACACTGTATATATACATAACATGACACTTGTAATATCTTTTTTCTTTTGGAACTTCTGTATGTATAATGTTTACTGTTTATTGTTATTTTTTATTTCACTTTTCTATATTATCTACTTCACTTGCTTTGGCAACCTGTTGAGGATAGAGGGCGATATTTACACTTTGGGGGAAAATCGTGCCCAATTCAAACGGCCTCGTACTCTATTCTTGCTCGTACAATATGCATATTATTATTACTATTGGATAGAAAACACTCTCTAGTTTCTAAAACCGTTTGAATTATATCTGTGAGTAAAACAGAACTCATTTTGCAGCAAACTTCCAGTCAGGAAGTGGAAAATCTGAAATCGATGCTCTGTTCTAGGGCCTGCCTATAAATGTGCTTGATATATATTAGTATACATGCACTTCATACGCCTTCCACTAGATGTCAACAGGCAGTGAGAGAAGAAATGGAGTGCATAACATGATCTGAGGTCGAATAAAAGCTCTTGGCATGACGTGATCCCAATTTCCTGTTTTCTGGAACGCGCGAGAAGGGACCTGGTATTGCCTTCTGTAAAGCTGTCGTTATAGATGACTAATATCTCCGGCTTTGATTTTATTTGATACATGTGACAATATCATAGTAAAGTATGTTTTTTCAATATAGCTTTATTAGATTATGGAATTTTTTTCGGGATGTTAGGCGTGTTGCTTTGTCTGCGTTTGTTCAGGAAGGAGAGCTTCGCGCCACTTTGCTAGCTTTCCGTGCTAATTAACTGGAGAAGAGGACATTCTAAATCCAAACAAAGATTGTTCTGGACAAAGGACCCCTTGTACAACATTCTGATGGAAGATCATCAAAAGTAGGACCCATTTTATGATGCTATTTCATATATCTGTCGAACATGTGAACTAGTAGTTTGCGCCCAGATTTTGGGCACGCTCTCGGCATAACGTAAACTGCATGTCGTAATGAGTTATTTTTAGAATTCTAACACGGCGATTGCATTAAGAACTAGTGTATCTATCATTTCCTATACAACATGTATTTTTTAGTAATGTTTATGAATAGTTATTTGGTCAGAATATGTGAGTGTCAGAAAAAATATCCGGACGTTGTGGGAAAAAGATGTTACGTTAGCACAATGTATAACCACTGATTTCAGCTCTAAATGTGCACATTTTTGAACAAAACATAAGTGTATGTATAACCTGATGTTATAGGACTGTCATCTGATGAAGCTTATCAAGGTTAGTCAAAAATTATATATCTTTTGCTGGTTTGTTACGATCGCTAACTTTTGCTGCTGGTAAATGGCTTGTGTTTCTGGCTATTGTGGTAAGCTAATATAATGCTATATTGTGTTTTCGATGTAAAACACTTAAGAAATCGGAAATATTGGCTGGAATCACAAGATGCCTGTCTTTCATTTGCTGTACAAAATGTATTTTTCAGAAATGTTTTATGATGAGTATTTAGGTATTTGACGTTGGTGTCTGTAATTACTCTCGCTGCTTCGGTGCTATTTCTGACGGTAGCTGTGATGGTAGCTGCAATGTAAAACTGATTTATACCTCAAATATGCACATTTTTTGAACAAAACATAGATTTTTTGTATAACATGTTATAAGACTGTCATCTGATGACGTTATTTCTTGGTTAGTTTGGTTGGTTCTTGGTTAGTTAGGTTGGCTTTGTGCATGCTACCTGTGCTGTGAAAAATGTCTGTCCTTTTTTGTATTTGGTGGTGAGCTAACATAAATATATGTGGTGTTTTCGCTGTAAAACATTTAAAAAATCGGACATGTTGACTGGATTCACAAGATGTGTATCTTTGATTTGCTGTATTGGACTTGTTAATGTGTGAAAGTTAAATATTTCTCAAAAATATTTTTTGAATTTCGCGCTCAGTGGAATGTGGGAGGAGTTCCGCTAGCAGAACGCTGGGGCTAGACAGGTTTTAACACATACATATATATATAGAGAGGGAGAGAGACAGACAGACAGAGATATAGACAGAGAACACAGGGAGGGAGATATAGAGAGAGAGACATACAGAGATATAGACAGAGAACACAGGGAGAGAGGTTAAGAGACAGACAGACAGAGATATAGACAGAGAACACAGGGAGAGAGGTATATATATATAAAGAGACAGATTGGAGAATAAAACGGAGCAGATAGACCCTGCCAGGTTTTGGAATTAGAATCTGTCCTGTTGTATTATGGATCGTTTGTTATTTGAAAATGCATTTGTGCGGCGAGCTGGAAAAAGGAGAAGAAAAGTGGAGGAAGGAGAGACGAGGGTGAGGAGGGGAGACGAGGAGGAGGAGAGAAGGAGGAGGAGGGGAGACGAGGAGGAGGAGGAGACGAGGAGGAGGAGAGAATGAGGAGGAGGAGAGAAGGAGGAGGAGGGGAGATGAGGAGGAGGTAGAGACGAGGAGGAGGAGGGTAGACGAAGAAAAGTAGAGGAAGGGGAGACGAGGATGAGGAGGGGAGACAAGGAGGAGGAGAGAAGGAGGAGGAGGAGACGAGGAGGAGGAGAGAAGGAGGAGGAGGGGAGACGAGGAGGAGGAGGAGGTAGAGACGAGGAGGAGGTAGAGACGAGGACGAGGAGGAGGAGGAGGAGGGGAGACGAGGAGGAGGTAGAGACGAGGAGGAGGAGAGAAGGAGGAGGAGGGGAGACGAGGAGGAGGTAGAGACGAGGAGGAGGAGGGGAGGAGGAGGAGGGGAGACGAAGAAAAGTAGAGGAAGGGGAGACGAGGAGGAGAAGATCGAGGAGGAGGGGAGACGAGGAGGAGGAGGAGGAGGGGAGAAGGAGGAGGAAGAGACTAGGAGGAGGAGGAAGGAGGAGGAGGGGAGACGAGGAGGAGGAGGGGAGACGAGGAGGAGGAGGAGGAGGGGAGAAGGAGGAGGAAGATACGAGGAGGAGGAGGGGAGACGTGGAGGAGGGGAGAAGGAGGAGGAAGAGACTAGGAGGAGGAGGAAGGAGGAGGAAGAGACGAGGAGGAGGGGAGGAGGAGGGGAGACGAAGATAAGTAGAGGAAGGGGAGACGAGGAGGAGGAAGGGAGACGAAGAAAAGTAGAGGAAGGGGAGACGAGGAGGAGGAGGGGAGGAGGAGGAGGGGAGACGAGGAGGAGGAAGGGAGACGAAGAAAAGTAGAGGAAGGGGAGACGAGGAGGAGGAGATCGAGGAGGAGGGGAGACGAGGAGGAGGAGGAGGAGGGGAGAAGGAGGAGGAAGAGACTAGGAGGAGGAGGAAGGAGGAGGAGGGGAGACGAGGAGGAGGAGGAGACGAGGAGGAGGGGAGACGAGGAGGAGGAGAGAAGGAGGAGGAGGGGGGATGAGGAGGAGGAGGAGACGAGGAGGAGGAGGAAGGAGGAGGAGGGGAGACGAGGAGGAGGAGGAGGAGGAGGGGAGAAGGAGGAGGAAGATACGAGGAGGAGGAGGGGAGACGTGGAGGAGGGGAGAAGGAGGAGGAAGAGACTAGGAGGAGGAGGAAGGAGGAGGAGGGGAGACGAGGAGGAGGAAGAGACGAGGAGGAGGGGAGACGAGGAGGAGGAGAGAAGGAGGAGGAGGGGGGATGAGGAGGAGGAGGAGACGAGGAGGATGAGAGAAGGAGGAGGAGGGGGGACGAGGAGGAGGAGGGGAGATGTTGGCAGAGGTTTTGTTTTGCTGCGTCTCGCTAGAACACTTTTGGCTTCGATCCTGTGGAAGCAAAGAAAGTTCTAACAGAAAGAAAGTATAGAGACCAGAAGTCTGGAAGGTTGATGTCCTGTGAGCACATATCCTCCCTGATCCGACAGAAAACTACAGGCTTTGTTCTTCTTCTGTGGTTGAGTTTATAAAACACACTGCCTCAATTATAAACCACATAATAACTTATTATCTATGGTGGTCCGTCTTCCACTGTGAACTGGTCTAGTCTCCATCCATTACTATAGTCTCCATAGTAACACTGGTCTAGTCTCCATAGTAACACTGGTCTAGTCTCCATAGTAACACTGGTCAAGTCTCCATAGTAACACTGGTCTAGTCTCCATAGTAACACTGGTCTAGTCTCCATAGTGACACTGGTCTAGTCTCCATAGTGACACTGGTCTAGTCTCCATAGTAACACTGGTCTAGTCTCCATAGTGACACTGGTCTAGTCTCCATAGTAACACTGGTCTAGTCTCCAGTCAGACTAACAGTATAACTGGTCTAGTCTCCATAGTAACACTGGTCTAGTCTCCAGTCAGACTAACAGTATAACTGGTCTAGTCTCCATAGTGACACTGGTCTAGTCTCCATAGTAACACTGGTCTAGACTCCATAGTGACACTGGTCTAGTCTCCAGTCAGACTAACAGTATAACTGGTCTAGTCTCCATAGTGACACTGGTCTAGTCTCCATAGTAACACTGGTCTAGTCTCCATAGTGACACTGGTCTAGTCTCCATAGTGGCACTGGTCTAGTCTCCATAGTGACACTGGTCTAGTCTCCATAGTGACACTGGTCTAGTCTCCATAGTGACACTGGTCTAGTCTCCATAGTGACACTGGTCTAGTCTCCATAGTGACACTGGTCTAGTCTCCATAGTGACACTGGTCTAGTCTCCATAGTAACACTGGTCTAGTCTCCTGTCAGACTAACAGTATAACTGGTCTAGTCTCCATAGTAACACTGGTCTAGTCGCCAGTCAGACTAGCAGTATAACTGGTCTAGTCTCCATAGTACCACTGGTCTAGTCTCCATAGTAACACTGGTCTAGTCTCCATAGTAACACTGGTCTATTCTCCAGTCAGACTAACAGTATAACTGGTCTAGTCTCCATAGTAACACTGGTCTAGTCTCCAGTCAGACTAACAGTATAACTGGTCTAGTCTCCATAGTAACACTGGTCTAGTCTCCAGTCAGACAAACAGTGTAACTGTTCTAGTCTCCATAGTAACACTGGTCTAGTCTCAATAGTGACACTGGTCTAGTCTCCATAGTGACACTGGTCTAGTCTCCATAGTAACACTGGTCTAGTCTCCATAGTACCACTGGTCTAGTCTCCAGTCAGACTAGCAGTATAACTGGTCTAGTCTCCATAGTAACACTGGTCTAGTCTCCAGTCAGACTAACAGTATAACTTGTCTAGTCTCCATAGTAACACTGGTCTAGTCTCCAGTCAGACTAACAGTATAACTGGTCTAGTCTCCATAGTAACACTGGTCTAGTCTCCATAGTAACACTGGTCTAACCTCCAGTCAGACTAACAGTATAACTGGTCTAGTCTCCATAGTAACACTGGTCTGGTCTCCATTCAGACTAACAGTATAACTGGTCTAGACTCCATAGTAACACTGGTCTAGTCTCCAGTCAGACTAACAGTATAACTGGTCTAGTCTCCATAGTAACACTGGTCTAGTCTCCATAGTAACACTGGTCTAGTCTCCATAGTAACACTGGTCTAGTCTCCAGTCAGACTAACAGTATAACTGGTCTTGTCTCCAGTCAGACTAACAGTATAACTGGTCTAGTCTCCATAGTAACACTGGTCTAGTCTCCATAGTAACACTGGTCTAGTCTCCATAGTAACACTGGTCTAGTCTCCAGTCAGACTAACAGTATAACTGGTCTAGTCTCCATAGTAACACTGGTCTAGTCTCCATAGTAACACTGGTCTAGTCTCCAGTCAGACTAACAGTATAACTGGTCTAGTCTCCATAGTAACACTGGTCTGGTCTCCGGTCAGACTAACAGTATAACTGGTCTAGTCTCCATAGTAACACTGGTCTAGTCTCCAGTCAGACTAACAGTATAACTGGTCTAGTCTCCATTCAGACTAACAGTATAACTGGTCTAGTCTCCATAGTAACACTGGTCTAGTCTCCGGTCAGACTAACATTATAACTGGTCTAGTCTCCATTCAGACTAACAGTATAACTGGTCTAGTCTCCATAGTAACACTGGTCTAGTCTCCAGTCAGACTAACAGTATAACTGGTCTAGTCTACAGTCAGACTAACAGTATAACTGGTCTAGTCTCCATAGTAACACTGGTCTAGTCTCCAGTCAGACTAACAGTATAACTGGTCTAGTCTCCATAGTAACACTGGTGTAGTCTCCAGTCAGACTAACAGTATAACTGGTCTAGTCTCCATAGTAACACTGGTCTAGTCTCCAGTCAGACTAACAGTATAACTGGTCTGGTCTCCATAGTAACACTGGTCTAGTCTCCAGTCAGACTAACAGTATAACTGGTCTAGTCTCCATAGTAACACTGGTCTAGTCTCCATAGTAACACTGGTCTAGTCTCCAGTCAGACTAACAGTATAACTGGTCTAGTCTCCATAGTAACACTGGTCTAGTCTCCAGTCAGACTAACAGTATAACTGGTCTAGTCTCCATAGTAACACTGGTCTAGTCTCCATAGTAACACTGGTCTAGTCTCCAGTCAGACTAACAGTATAACTGGTCTAGTCTCCATAGTAACACTGGTCTTGTCTCCAGTCAGACTAACAGTATAACTGGTCTAGTCTCCATAGTAACACTGGTCTAGTCTCCAGTCAGACTAACAGTATAATTGGTCTAGTCTCCATAGTAACACTGGTCTAGTCTCCAGTCAGACTAACAGTATAACTGGTCTAGTCTCCATAGTAACACTGGTCTAGTCTCCAGTCAGACTAACAGTATAACTGGTCTAGTCTCCATAGTAACACTGGTCTATTCTCCAGTCAGACTAACAGTATAACTGGTCTAGTCTCCATAGTGACACTGGTCTAGTCTCCATAGTAACACTGGTCTTATCTCCAGTCAGACTAACAGCATAACTGGTCTAGTCTCCATAGTAACACTGGTCTAACCTCCAGTCAGACTAACAGTATAACTGGTCTAGTCTCCATAGTAACACTGGTCTGGTCTCCATTCAGACTAACAGTATAACTGGTCTAGTCTCCATAGTAACACTGGTCTAGTCTCCAGTCAGACTAACAGTATAACTGGTCTAGTCTCCATTGTAACACTGGTCTAGTCTCCATAGTAACACTGGTCTAGTCTCCATAGTAACACTGGTCTAGTCTCCAGTCAGACTAACAGTATAACTGGTCTAGTCTCCATAGTAACACTGGTCTAGTCTCCATAGTAACACTGGTCTAGTCTCCAGTCAGACTAACAGTATAACTGGTCTAGTCTCCATAGTAACACTGGTCTGGTCTCCGGTCAGACTAACAGTATAACTGGTCTAGTCTCCATAGTAACACTGGTCTAGTCTCCAGTCAGACTAACAGTATAACTGGTCTAGTCTACAGTCAGACTAACAGTATAACTGGTCTAGTCTCCATAGTAACACTGGTCTAGAATCCAGTCAGACTAACAGTATAACTGGTCTAGTCTCCGTAGTAACACTGGTCTAGTCTCCAGTCAGACTAACAGTATAACTGGTCTAGTCTCCATAGTAACACTGGTCTAGTCTCCAGTCAGACTAACAGTATAACTGGTCTAGTCTCCATAGTAACACTGGTCTAGTCTCCAGTCAGACTAACAGTATAACTGGTCTGGTCTCCATAGTAACACTGGTCCAGTCTCCAGTCAGACTAACAGTATAACAGGTATAGTCTCCATAGTAACACTGGTCTAGTCTCCATAGTAACACTGGTCTAGTCTCCAGTCAGACTAACAGTATAACTGGTCTAGTCTCCATAGTAACACTGGTCTAGTCTCCAGTCAGACTAACAGTATAACTGGTCTAGTCTCCATAGTAACACTGGTCTACTCTCCATAGTAACACTGGTCTAGTCTCCAGTCAGACTAACAGTATAACTGGTCTAGTCTCCATAGTAACACTGGTCTTGTCTCCAGTCAGACTAACAGTATAACTGGTCTAGTCTCCATAGTAACACTGGTCTTGTCTCCAGTCAGACTAACAGTATAACTGGTCTAGTCTCCATAGTAACACTGGTCTAGTCTCCAGTCAGACTAACAGTATAATTGGTCTAGTCTCCATAGTAACACTGGTCTAGTCTCCAGTCAGACTAACAGTATAACTGGTCTAGTCTCCATAGTAACACTGGTCTAGTCTCCAGTCAGACTAACAGTATAACTGGTCTAGTCTCCATAGTAACACTGGTCTATTCTCCAGTCAGACTAACAGTATAACTGGTCTAGTCTCCATAGTGACACTGGTCTAGTCTCCATAGTAACACTGGTCTTATCTCCAGTCAGACTAACAGCATAACTGGTCTAGTCTCCATAGTAACACTGGTCTAACCTCCAGTCAGACTAACAGTATAACTGGTCTAGTCTCCATAGTAACACTGGTCTGGTCTCCATTCAGACTAACAGTATAACTGGTCTAGTCTCCATAGTAACACTGGTCTAGTCTCCAGTCAGACTAACAGTATAACTGGTCTGGTCTCCATAGTAACACTGGTCTAGTCTCCATAGTAACACTGGTCTAGTCTCCATAGTAACACTGGTCTAGTCTCCAGTCAGACTAACAGTATAACTGGTCTAGTCTCCATAGTAACACTGGTCTAGTCTCCATAGTAACACTGGTCTAGTCTCCAGTCAGACTAACAGTATAACTGGTCTAGTCTCCATAGTAACACTGGTCTGGTCTCCGGTCAGACTAACAGTATAACTGGTCTAGTCTCCATAGTAACACTGGTCTAGTCTCCAGTCAGACTAACAGTATAACTGGTCTAGTCTACAGTCAGACTAACAGTATAACTGGTCTAGTCTCCATAGTAACACTGGTCTAGTCTCCAGTCAGACTAACAGTATAACTGGTCTAGTCTCCGTAGTAACACTGGTCTAGTCTCCAGTCAGACTAACAGTATAACTGGTCTAGTCTCCATAGTAACACTGGTCTAGTCTCCAGTCAGACTAACAGTATAACTGGTCTAGTCTCCATAGTAACACTGGTCTAGTCTCCAGTCAGACTAACAGTATAACTGGTCTGGTCTCCATAGTAACACTGGTCCAGTCTCCAGTCAGACTAACAGTATAACAGGTCTAGTCTCCATAGTAACACTGGTCTAGTCTCCATAGTAACACTGGTCTAGTCTCCAGTCAGACTAACAGTATAACTGGTCTAGTCTCCATAGTAACACTGGTCTAGTCTCCAGTCAGACTAACAGTATAACTGGTCTAGTCTCCATAGTAACACTGGTCTACTCTCCATAGTAACACTGGTCTAGTCTCCAGTCAGACTAACAGTTTAACTGGTCTAGTCTCCATAGTAACACTGGTCTTGTCTCCAGTCAGACTAACAGTATAACTGGTCTAGTCTCCATAGTAACACTGGTCTTGTCTCCAGTCAGACTAACAGTATAACTGGTCTAGTCTCCATAGTAACACTGGTCTTGTCTCCAGTCAGACTAACAGTATAACTGGTCTAGTCTCCATAGTAACACTGGTCTAGTCTCCAGTCAGACTAACAGTATAACTGGTCTAGTGTCCATAGTAACACTGGTCTAGTCTCCAGTCAGACTAACAGTATAACTGGTCTAGTCTCCATAGTAACACTGGTCTAGTCTCCATAGTAACACTGGTCTAGTCTCCAGTCAGACTAACAGTATAACTGGTCTAGTCTCCAGTCAGACTAACAGTATAACTGGTCTAGTTTTAGGTCTGGTTTCTCTGTATACATCAATGATGTTGATCTTGCTGCTGGTGATTCTCTGATCCTCTACGCAGACGACACCATTCTGTATTCTTCTGGCCCCTTTTTGGACACTGTGTTAACAAACCTCCAGATGAGCTTCAATGCCATACAACTTTACTTAAATGCTATTAAAACTAAATGCATGCTCTTCAACCGATCGCTGCCCGCACCTACCCGCCCGTCCATCATCACTACTCTGGACGGCTCTGACTTAGAATACGTGGACAACTACAAATACCTAGGTGTCTGGTTAGACTGTAAACTCTCCTTCCAAACTCACATTAAGCATCTCCAATCCAGAAATATATGTAGATTCGGCTTCCTATTTCGCAACAAAGCCTCCTTCACTCATGCTGCCAAACATACCCTCATAAAACTGACCATCCTACCGATCCTTGACTTCGTCGATGTCATTTACAAAATAGCCTCCAACACTCTACTCAACAAATTGGATGCAGTCTATCACAGTGCCATCCGTTTTGTCTCCAAAGCCCCATATACTACCCACCACTGCAACCTGTATGCTCTCGTTGGCTTGTCCTCGCTTCATATTCGTCAACAAACCCACTGGCTCCAGGTCATCTATAAGCCTTTGCTAGCTAAAGCCCCGCCTTATCTCAGCTCACTGGTCACCATAGCAGCACGTGTAGCACCTCTAGCACGTGCTCCCGCAGGTATATTTCATTTGTCATCCCCAAAGCCAACTCCTGCTTTGGCCTCCTTTCCGTCCAGTTCTCTGCTGCCAATGACTGGAACGAATTGCAAAAATCCCTGAAGCTGGAGTCTTATATCTCCCTCACTGACTTTAAGCACCATCTGTCAGAGCAGCTCACCGATCATTGCACCTGTACACAGCACATCTGTAAATAACCCACCCAACTACTTCCTCCCCATATTATTCATTTTTGCTTTTTTGCACCCCATTATCTCTGCTTGCACATTCATCTTCTGCACATCTATCACTCCAGTGTTTAATTGCTAAATTGTAATTATTTCACCACTATGGCCTATTTATTGCCGTACCTCCCTAATCTTACCTCATTTGCATACACTGTATATACATTTTTTCTATTGTGTTATTGACTGTACCTTTGTTTATTCCATGTGTAACTCTGTGTCGCACTGCTTTGCTTTATCTTGGCCAGGTCGCAGAGAACTTGTTCTCAACTGGCCTATCTGGTTAAATAAAGGTGAAATAATTAAAATGTAAAATTTTGTAAAAAATGTATAAATAAAATAACACTGGTCTAGTCGTATGAAATGGCTGGACCCGGTGCGAGAAACAGTCACTAATAATCGTCAGAACCCAGAAGATGAGGCAGACACAGCAGTACTAGAGATGATGGTTTAATAAAAGAACAACATCTTCAGGCAAAGAAACTAAATCCACAATGTCCAAAAATAAAGCCAAGAGGCACAAAATGGAAATCCTCCAAAATACAAAAGAAACTCCAAAGTGGTAAAAAACAGCAGGGAAAAACAAACCTCAAAAGACTACTCAAATAATACACAAGAACTAAACCAGAGAACCTCTGGAAAATCCAACAAGAGAAATATCTGTATAAAACAAGGCTTGGGCTGGGGCTGGGGCTGGGGCTGGGGCTGGGGCTGGGGCTGGGGCTGGGGCTGGGGCTGGGGCTGGGGCTGGGGCTGGGGCTGGGGCTGGGGCTGGGGCTGGGGCTGGGGCTGGGGCTGGGGCTGGGGCTGGGGCTGGGTGCTAACTTACAAACACTGAGCAAGGAACTGAGGAACACACAGGGTTTAAATACTAACAAGGGAATGACCTACAGGTGCAAACAATAATTAGAGCAAGAAAAAACAAAAGGTGCAAAAAAGGTGCAATGGGGACATCTAGTGACCAAAACCCGAACAGTCTTGGCCAAAACCTGACATCCTGTTTCTGTATTGAGACAGTTTGATGTACCAGTACACCCCCTGGACAGGACACTAGTCTATCTCCTGTTTCTGTAGTGTGAGACAGCTTGATGTACCAGGACACCCCCTGGACAGGACACTAGTCTATCTCCTGTTTCTGTAGTGTGAGACAGCTTGATGTACCAGGACACCCCCTGGACAGGACACTAGTCTATCTCCTGTTTCTGTAGTGTGAGACAGCTTGATGTACCAGGACACCCCCTGGACAGGACACTAGTCTATCTCCTGTTTCTGTAGTGAGGCAGCTTGATGTACAGGACACCCCCTGGACAGGACACTAGTCTATCTCCTGTTTCTGTAGTGAGGCAGCTTGATGTACAGGACACCCCCTGGACAGGACACTAGTCTATCTCCTGTTACTGTAGTGATACAGCTTGATGTACCAGGACACCCCCTGGACAGGACACTAGTCTATATCCTGTTTCTGTAGTGAGACAGCTTGATGTACTAGGACACCCCCTGGACAGGACACTAATCTATCTCCTGTTTCTGTAGTGAGACAGCTTGATGTACCAGTCCACCCCCTGGACAGGACACTAGTCTATATCCTGTTTCTGTAGTGAGACAGCTTGATGTACCAGTCCACCATCTGGACAGGACACTAGTCTATATCCTGTTTCTGTAGTGAGACAGCTTGATGTACCAGTCCACCATCTGCACAGGACACTAGTCTATCACAGGTCCTTAATGCTGAGTCCCAAGCAGAGACACATCAGGACCCATTTTTACAGTCTTTGTTATGACTCAGCCAAGGATCGAACACACAGGTTGGACATTCTAACCACAAGGTCACTGATTTGGTTGCAGACTGCAAGAGGTCATTATAGAATGAGTCCTGGCTGCAAGTGGTCATGGGAGAATGAGTCCTGGCTGCAAGTGGTCATGGGAGAATGAGTCCTGGCTGCAAGTGGTCATGGGAGAATGAGTCCTGGCTGCAAGTGGTCATGGGAGAATGAGTCCTGGCTGCAAGTGGTCATTGGAGAATGAATCCTGCCTGGATAAAATACTGTCAGGGATAAATCACACAGGGTTTCCCCTCAGGGCAGCCACAAGGCAGTTTGAGTGGTCGATTCGATTAAAGTAGTGAGTGATTGACGCGCTCAGAGAAAGATAGGGAGAGAGAGAAAAGAGTGTGTGAGAGAGAGAGGGAGATGGATTGATCAATAAAACAAGAGGGAGGAAGAGAAAGGGGGGCAGAGAGACAGAGAGATGGAGAGAGAGAGAGAGCCAGACACAGAGAGAGAGAGAGCGAGAGAGAGAGAGAGAGAGAGAGAGAGAGAACAGGAGGCAAGAGAGTATTAGTATAAATATTTCAGTTATGATGCTCTCCAGGGCAAGGATCATACCAGTATCATGACACTAGCTAGTATCGTGACAGGGACCATACCAGTATCATGACACTAGCTAGTATCGTGACAAGGACCATACCAGTATCATGACACTAGTTAGTATCGTGACAGGGACCATACCAGTATCATGACACTAGCTAGTATCGTGACAAGGACCATACCAGTATCATGACACTAGCTAGTATCGTGACAAGGACCATACCAGTATCATGACACTAGTTAGTATTGTGGCAGGGACCATACTAGTATCATGACACTAGTTAGTATCTTGGCAGGGACCATACCAGTATCATGACACTAGTTAGTATCGTGACAGGGACCATACCAGTATCATGACACTAGTTAGTATCGTGACAAGGACCATACCAGTATCATGACACTAGTTAGTATCGTGGCAGGGACCATACTAGTATCATGACTCTAGTTACTATCGTGGCAAGGACCATACCAGTATCATGACACTAGTTAGTATCGTGACAGGAACCATACCAGTATCATGACACTAGTTAGTATCGTGACAGGGACCATACCAGTATCATGACACTAGTTAGTATCTTGGCAGGGACCATACCAGTATCATGACACTAGTTAGTATCGTGACAAGGACCATACCAGTATCATGACACTAGTTAGTATCGTGACAAGGACTATACCAGTATCATGACACTAGTTAGTATCGTGGCAGGGACCATACTAGTATCATGACACTAGTTAGTATCGTGGCAAGGACCATACTAGTATCATGACACTAGTTAGTATCGTGGCAGGGACCATACCAGTATCATGACACTAGTTAGTATCGTTGCAGGGATCATACCAGTATCAAGACACTAGTTAGTATCGTGGCAGGGACGATACCAGTATCATGACACTAGTTGGTATCGTTGCAAGGACCATACCAGTATCATGACACTAGTTAGTATCGTGGCAAGGATACAAAATACGAAGCGGATTTAACTTCTTTAGGAAAACATCGGTGATATTGGAAACCAACATCATCACAACTCCTCTCTCACACACTCCATGGAACAGACCATGTGACCTCCTCTCTCACACACTCCATGAAACAGACCATGTGACCTTCTCCATGGAACAGACCATGTGACCTCCCCTCTCACACACGCCATGAAACAGACCATGTGACCTTCTCCATGGAACAGACCATGTGACCTCCCCTCTCACACACTCCATGAAACAGACCATGTGACCTCCCCTCTCACACACTCCATGAAACAGACCATGTGACCTCCTCTCTCACACACTCCATGAAACAGACCATGTGACTTTTCCTCTCTCAGATCCCCGCTGAATGCCAGTGGTAGTGTGTATCCGTGTGCGTTTCCATGCCTCAACAACAGAAACAAAGTATGTCTTTTATTTAACCAGGCAAATCAGTTAAGAACAAATTCTTATTTACAACGACAGCCTAGGAACAGTGGGTTAACTACCTTGTTCAGAGGAACAGTGGGTTAACTACCTTGTTCAGGGGAACAGAGGGTTAACTACCTTGTTTAGGGGAACGGTGGATTAACTGCCTTGTTCAGGGGAACAGAGGGTTAACTACCTTGTTCAGGGGAACAGAGGGTTAACTACCTTGTTCAGGGGAACAGTGGGTTAACTACCTTGTTCAGGGGAACAGTGGGTTAACTGCCTTGTTCAGGGGAACAGTGGGTTAACTGCCTTGTTCAGGGGAACAGTGGGTTAACTACCTTGTTTAGGGGAACAGTGGGTTAACTGCCTTGTTTAGGGGCAGAACGACAGAGATTTTTACCTTGTCAGCTCGGGGATTCGATCCACCAACCATTTTTTTTACTGGCCCAACGCTCTAACCACTAGTCCCCAAAGATGTCTATATATGTCTAGTGTATTTCTCATTTACATTTACATTTAAGTCATTTAGCAGACGCTCTTATCCAGGGCGACTTACAAGTTGGTGCATTCACCTTATGACATCCAGTGGAACAACCAGTTTACAATAGTGCATCTAACTCTTTTAAGGGGGGGGGGGGGGGGGGGTTAGAGGGATTACTTTGTCCTATCCTAGGTATTCCTTAAAGAGGTGGTGTTTCATCTCTCTAGTGTGCTCATCTCTCTAGTAAACAAAGTAGATGTCTATATACGTCTACTGTATTTCTCATCTCTCTAGTAAACAAAGGAGATGTCTATATATGTCTACTGTATTTCTCATCTCTCTAGTAAACAAAGGAGATGTCTATATATGTCTACTGTATTTCTCATCTCTCTAGTAAACAAAGTAGCCTTATCATTTCCCAGAAACGTCAATCACATCCTCAGGAAATATACCTCCTCTCTCTCTTCTAACACATAAAGTCACCTCTGAGTGGCTATATGGGCGTCGTCCAGAATGGTACCCTATTCCCTAGTTTTGACCAGGTTTTGTGGTAAAAAGTTGTGCACTATAAAAGGGAACAGGGCCCTGGTCTAGAGTAGTGCACTATAAAAGGGAACAGGGCTCTGGTCTAAAGTAGTGCACTATAAAAGGGGCCCTGGTCTAAAGTAGTGCACTATAAAAGGGAACAGGGCCCTGGTCTAAAGTAGTGCACTATAAAAGGGAACAAGGCCCTGGTCTAAAGTAGTGCACTATAAAAGGGAACAGGGCTCTGGTCTAAAGTAGTGCACTATAAAAGGGAACAGGGCCCTGGTCTAAAGTAGTGAACTATAAAAGGGAACAGGGGACCTGGTCTAAAGTAGTGCACTATAAAAGGGAACAGGGCCCTGGTCTAAAGTAGTGCACTATAAAAGGGAACAGGGGACCTGGTCTAAAGTAGTGCACTATAAAAGGGAACAGGGCCCTGGTCTAAAGTAGTGCACTAGATAGGGTACAGGGCTCTGGTCTAAAGTAGTGCACTATAAAAGGGAACAGGGGACCTGGTCTAAAGTAGTGCACTATAAAAGGGAACAGGGCTCTGGTCTAAAGTAGTGCACTATAAAAGGGAACAGGGCCCTGGTCTAAAGTAGTGCACTATAAAAGGGAACAGGGCTCTGGTCTAAAGTAGTGCACTATAACAGGGGACCAGGTCTAAAGTAGTGCACTATAAAAGGGAACAGGGGACCTGGTCTAAAGTAGTGCTCTATAAAAGTGGACAGGGGACCTGGTCTAAAGTAGTGCACTATAAAAGGGAACAGGGCTCTGGTCTAAAGTAGTGCACTATAAAAGGGGACCAGGGCTCTGGTCTAAAGTAGTGCACTATAAAAGGGAACAGGGCCCTGGTCTAAAGTAGTGCACTATAAAAGGGAACAGGGCCCTGGTCTAAAGTAGTGCACTATAAAAGGGAACAGGGCCCTGGTCTAAAGTAGTGCACTATAAAAGGGGACCTGGTCTAAAGTAGTGCACTATAAAAGGGAACAGGGCCCTGGTCTAAAGTAGTGCACTATAAAAGGGAACAGGGACCTGGTCTAAGGTAGTGCACTATAAAAGGGAACAGGGCCCTGGTCTAAAGTAGTGCACTATAAAAGGGAACAGGGCCCTGGTCTAAAGTAGTGAACTATAAAAGGGAACAGGGGACCTGGTCTAAAGTAGTGCACTATAAAAGGGAACAGGGCCCTGGTCTAAAGTAGTGCACTATAAAAGGGAACAGGGCCCTGGTCTAAAGTAGTGCACTATAAAAGGGAACAGGGCCCTGGTCTAAAGTAGTGCACTATAAAAGGGAACAGGGCCCCTGGTCTAAAGTAGTGCACTATAAAAGGGAACAGAGCGCTGGTCTAAAGTAGTGCACTATAAAAGGGAACAGAGCGCTGGTCTAAAGTAGTGCACTATAACAGGGGACCAGGTCTAAAGTAGTGCACTATAAAAGGGAACAGGGGACCTGGTCTAAAGTAGTGCACTATAAAAGGGAACAGGGCCCTGGTCTAAAGTAGTGCACTAGATAGGGTACAGGGCTCTGGTCTAAAGTAGTGCACTATAAAAGGGAACAGGGGACCTGGTCTAAAGTAGTGCACTATAAAAGGGAACAGGGCCTCTGGTCTAAAGTAGAGCACTATAAAAGGGAACGGGGCCCTGGTCTAAAGTAGTGCACTATAAAAGGGAACAGGGCCCTGGTCTAAAGTAGTGCACTATAAAAGGGGACCAGGTCTAAAGTAGTGCACTATAACAGGGGACCAGGTCTAAAGTAGTGCACTATAAAAGGGAACAGGGCCCTGGTCTAAAGTAGTGCACTATAAAAGGGAACAGGGCCCTGGTCTAAAGTAGTGCACTTTAAAAGTGAACAGGGCCCTGGTCTAAAGTAGTGCACTATAAAAGGGGACCAGGTCTAAAGTAGTGCACTATAACAGGGGACCAGGTCTAAAGTAGTGCACTATAAAAGGGAACAGGGCCCTGGTCTAAAGTAGTGCACTATAACAGGGGACCAGGTCTAAAGTAGTGCACTATAAAAGGGAACAGGGGACCTGGTCTAAAGTAGTGCACTATAAAAGGGGACAGGGGACCTGGTCTAAAGTAGTGCACTATAAAAGGGAACAGGGCTCTGGTCTAAAGTAGTGCACTATAAAAGGGAACAGGGACCTGGTCTAAAGTAGTGCACTATAAAAGGGAACGGGGGACCTGGTCTGAAGTAGTGCACTATAAAAGGGAACAGGGGCCCTGGTCTAAAGTAGTGCACTATAAAAGGGAACAGGGCCCTGGTCTAAAGTAGTGCATTATAAAAGGGAACAGGGACCTGGTCTAAAGTAGTGCACTATAAAAGGGAACAGGGCCCCTGGTCTAAAGTAGTGCACTATAAAAGGGAACAGGGCCCCTGGTCTAAAGTAGTGCACTATAAAAGGGAACAGGGCCCTGGTCTAAAGTAGTGCACTATAAAAGGGGACCTGGTCTAAAGTAGTGCACTATAAAAGGGAACAGGGCCCTGGTCTAAAGTAGTGCACTATAAAAAGGGAACAGGGACCTGGTCTAAAGTAGTGCACTATAAAAGGGAACAGGGGCCTGGTCTAAAGTAGTGCACTATAAAAGGGAACAGGGACCTGGTCTAAAGTAGTGCACTATAAAAGGGAACAGGGCCCTGGTCTAAAGTAGTGCACTATAAAAGGGAACAGGGCCCTGGTCTAAAGTAGTGAACTATAAAAGGGAACAGGGCCCTGGTCTAAAGTAGTGCACTATAAAAGGGAACAGGGCCCTGGTCTAAAGTAGTGCACTATAAAAGGGAACAGGGGACCTGGTCTAAAGTAGTGCACTATAAAAGGGAACAGGGCCCTGGTCTAAAGTAGTGCACTAGATAGGGTACAGGGCTCTGGTCTAAAGTAGTGCACTATAAAAGGGAACAGGGGACCTGGTCTAAAGTAGTGCACTATAAAAGGGAACAGGGCTCTGGTCTAAAGTAGTGCACTATAAAAGGGAACAGGGCCCTGGTCTAAAGTAGTGCACTATAAAAGGGAACAGGGCCCTGGTCTAAAGTAGTGCACTATAAAAGGGAACAGGGCCCTGGTCTAAAGTAGTGCACTATAAAAGGGAACAGGGCCCTGGTCTAAAGTAGTGCACTATAAAAGGGGACCAGGTCTAAAGTAGTGCACTATAAAAGGGAACAGGGGACCTGGTCTAAAGTAGTGCACTATAAAAGGGGACAGGGGACCTGGTCTAAAGTAGTGCACTATAACAGGGGACCAGGTCTAAAGTAGTGCACTATAAAAGGGAACAGGGCCCTGGTCTAAAGTAGTGCACTATAACAGGGGACCAGGTCTAAAGTAGTGCACTATAAAAGGGAACAGGGGACCTGGTCTAAAGTAGTGCACTATAAAAGGGGACAGGGGACCTGGTCTAAAGTAGTGCACTATAAAAGGGAACAGGGCTCTGGTCTAAAGTAGTGCACTATAAAAGGGAACGGGGGACCTGGTCTGAAGTAGTGCACTATAAAAGGGAACAGGGGCCCTGGTCTAAAGTAGTGCACTATAAAAGGGAACAGGGCCCTGGTCTAAAGTAGTGCACTATAAAAGGGAACAGGGCCTCTGGTCTAAAGTAGTGCACTATAAAAGGGAACAGGGCTCTGGTCTAAAGTAGTGCACTATAAAAGGGAACAGGGCCCTGGTCTAAAGTAGTGCACTATAAAAGGGAACAGGGCCCTGGTCTAAAGTAGTGCACTATAAAAGGGAACAGGGCCCTGGTCTAAAGTAGTGCACTATAAAAGGGAACAGGGCCCTGGTCTAAAGTAGTGCACTATAAAAGGGGACCTGGTCTAAAGTAGTGCACTATAAAAGGGAACAGGGCCCTGGTCTAAAGTAGTGCACTATAAAAGGGAACAGGGCCCTGGTCTAAAGTAGTGCACTATAAAAGGGAACAGGGCCCTGGTCTAAAGTAGTGCACTATAAAAGGGAACAGGGGCCTGGTCTAAAGTAGTGCACTATAAAAGAGAACAGGGGACCTGGTCTAAATTAGTGCACTATAAAAGGGAACAAGGCCCTGGTCTAAAGTAGTGCACTATAAAAGGGAACAGGGCTCTGGTCTAAAGTAGTGCACTATAAAAGGGAACAGGGACCTGGTCTAAAGTAGTGCACTATAAAAGGGAACAGGGCCCTGGTCTAAAGTAGTGCACTATAAAAGGGGACAGGGCCCCTGGTCTAAAGTAGTGCACTATAAAAGGGAACAGGGCCCTGGTCTAAAGTAGTGCACTATAAAAGGGAACAGGGCCCTGGTCTAAAGTAGTGCACTATAAAAGGGAACAGGGCCCTGGTCTAAAGTAGTGCACTATAAAAGGGAATAGGGCCCCTGGTCTAAAGTAGTGCACTATAAAAGGGAACAGGGCCCCTGGTCTAAAGTAGTGCACTATAAAAGGGGACCTGGTCTAAAGTAGTGCACTATAAAAGGGAACAGGGGACCTGGTCTAAAGTAGTGCACTATAAAAGGGAACAGGGCCCCTGGTCTAAAGTAGTGCACTATAAAAGGGAACAGGGCCCTGGTCTAAAGTATTGCACTATAAAAGGGAACAGGGCCCTGGTCTAAAGTAGTGCACTATAAAAGGGAACAGGGGACCTGGTCTAAAGTAGTGCACTATAAAAGGGAACAGGAACCTGGTCTAAAGTAGTGCACTATAACAGGGGACCAGGTCTAAAGTAGTGCACTATAAAAGGGAACAGGGACCTGGTCTAAAGTAGTGCACTATAAAAGGGAACAGGGCTCTGGTCTAAAGTAGTGCACTATAAAAGGGAACAGGGGACCTGGTCTAAAGTAGTGCACTATAAAAGGGAACAGGGCCCTGGTCTAAAGTAGTGCACTATAAAAGGGAACAGGGGACCTGGTCTAAAGTAGTGCACTATAAAAGGGAACAGGGCCCTGGTCTAAAGTAGTGCACTATAAAAGGGAACAGGGCCTCTGGTCTAAAGTAGTGCACTATAAAAGGGAACAGGGACCTGGTCTAAAGTAGTGCACTATAAAAGGGAACAGGGGCCCTGTTCTAAAGTAGTGCACTATAAAAGGGAACAGGGGCCCTGTTCTAAAGTAGTGCACTATAAAAGGGAACAGGGGACCTGGTCTAAAGTAGTGCACTATAAAAGGGAACAGGGCCCTGGTCTAAAGTAGTGCACTATAAAAGGGGACCTGGTCTAAAGTAGTGCACTATAAAAGGGAACAGGGACCTGGTCTAAAGTAGTGCACTATAAAAGGGAACAGGGCCTTGGTCTAAAGTAGTGCACTATAAAAGGGGACCTGGTCTAAAGTAGTGCACTATAAAAGGGAACAGGGACCTGGTCTAAAGTAGTGCACTATAAAAGGGAACAGGGCCCTGGTCTAAAGTAATGCACTATAAAAGGGGACCTGGTCTAAAGTAGTGCACTATAAAAGGGAACAGGGACCTGGTCTAAAGTAGTGCACTATAAAAGGGAACAGAGCTCTGGTCTAAAGTAGTGCACTATAAAAGGGAACAGGGCCCCTGGTCTAAAGTAGTGCACTATAAAAGGGAAAAGGGGACCTGGTCTAAAGTAATGCACTATAAAAGGGAACAGGGGACCTGGTCTAAAGTAGTGCACTATAAAAGGGAACAGGGGACCTGGTCTAAAGTAGTGCACTATATAAGGGAACAGGGGACCTGGTCTAAAGTAGTGCACTATATAGGGAACAGGGCCCTGGTCTAAAGTAGTGCACTATAAAAGGGAACAGGGCCCTGGTCTAAAGTAGTGCACTATGAAAGGGAATAGGGCTCTGGTCTAAAGTAGTGCACTATAAAAGGGAACAGGGCCCTTGTCTAAAGTAGTGCACTATAAAAGGGAACAGGGACCTGGTCTAAAGTAGTGCACTATAAAAGGGAACAGGGGACCTGGTCTAAAGTAGTGCACTATAAAAGGGAACAGGGGACCTGGTCTAAAGTAGTGCACTATAAAAGGGAACAGGGGACCTGGTCTAAAGTAGTGCACTATATAGGGAACAGGGCCCTGGTCTAAAGTAGTGCACTATAAAAGGGAACAGGGCCCTGGTCTAAAGTAGTGCACTATGAAAGGGAATAGGGCTCTGGTCTAAAGTAGTGCACTATAAAAGGGAACAGGGCCCTTGTCTAAAGTAGTGCACTATAAAAGGGAACAGGGCTCTGGTCTAAAGTAGTGCATTATAAAAGGGAACAGGGGACCTGGTCTAAAGTAGTGCACTATAAAAGGGGACCTGGTCTAAAGTAGTGCACTATAAAAGGGAACAGGGCCCTGGTCTAAAGTAGTGCACTATAAAAGGGAACAGGGGACCTGGTCTGAAGTAGTGCACTATAAAAGGGAACAGGGGACCTGGTCTGAAGTAGTGCACTATAAAAGGGAACAGGGCTCTGGTCTAAAGTAGTGCACTATAAAAGGGAACAGGGCCCCTGGTCTAAAGTAGTACACTATAAAAGGGAACAGGGCCCTGGTCTAAAGTAGTGCACTATAAAAGGGAACAGGGGACCTGGTCTAAAGTAGTGCACTATAAAAGGGAACAGGGGACCTGGTCTAAAGTAGTGCACTATAAAAGGGGACCTGGTCTAAAGTAGTGCACTATAAAAGGGAACAGGGGACCTGGTCTAAAGTAGTGCACTATAAAAGGGAACAGGGGACCTGGTCTAAAGTAGTGCACTATAAAAGGGAACAGGGACCTGGTCTAAAGTAGTGCACTATAAAAGGGAACAGGGGACCTGGTCTAAAGTAGTGCACTATAAAAGGGAACAGGGACCTGGTCTAAAGTAGTGCACTTTAAAAGGGAACAGAGCCCTGGTCTAAAGTAGTGCACTATAAAAGGGAACAAGGCCCTGGTCTAAAGTAGTGCACTATAAAAGGGAACAGGGCTCTGGTCTAAAGTAGTGCACTATAAAAGGGAACAGGGCTCTGGTCTAAAGTAGTGCACTATAAAAGGGAACAGGGCCCTGGTCTAAAGTAGTGCACTATAAAAGGGAACAGGGCCTCTGGTCTAAAGTAGTGCACTATAAAAGGGAACAGGGCCCTGGTCTAAAGTAGTGCACTATAAAAGGGAACAGGGCCCTGGTCTAAAGTAGTGCACTATAAAAGGGAACAGGGCCCTGGTCTAAAGTAGTGCACTATAAAAGGGAACAGGGCCCCTGGTCTAAAGTAGTGCACTATAAAAGGGAACAGGGCCCCTGGTCTAAAGTAGTGCACTATAAAAGGGGACCTGGTCTAAAGTAGTGCACTATAAAAGGGAACAGGGGACCTGGTCTAAAGTAGTGCACTATAAAAGGGAACAGGGCCCTGGTCTAAAGTAGTGCACTATAAAAGGGAACAGGGGACCTGGTCTAAAGTAGTGCACTATAAAAGGGAACAGGGCCCTGGTCTAAAGTAGTGCACTATAACAGGGGACCAGGTCTAAAGTAGTGCACTATAAAAGGGAACAGGGGACCTGGTCTAAAGTAGTGCACTATAAAAGGGAACAGGGCTCTGGTCTAAAGTAGTGCACTATAAAAGGGAACAGGGGACCTGGTCTAAAGTAGTGCAATATAAAAGGGAACAGGGCCCTGGTCTAAAGTAGTGCACTATAAAAGGGAACAGGGGACCTGGTCTAAAGTAGTGCACTATAAAAGGGAACAGGGCCCTGGTCTAAAGTAGTGCACTATAACAGGGGACCAGGTCTAAAGTAGTGCACTATAAAAGGGAACAGGGGACCTGGTCTAAAGTAGTGCACTATAAAAGGGAACAAGGCCCTGGTCTAAAGTAGTGCACTATAAAAGGGAACAGGGCTCTGGTCTAAAGTAGTGCACTATAAAAGGGAACAGGGACCTGGTCTAAAGTAGTGCACTATAAAAGGGAACAGGGCCCTGGTCTAAAGTAGTGCACTATAAAAGGGAACAGGGCCTCTGGTCTAAAGTAGTGCACTATAAAAGGGAACAGGGCCCTGGTCTAAAGTAGTGCACTATAAAAGGGAACAGGGCCCTGGTCTAAAGTAGTGCACTATAAAAGGGAACAGGGCCCTGGTCTAAAGTAGTGCACTATAAAAGGGAACAGGGCCCCTGGTCTAAAGTAGTGCACTATAAAAGGGAACAGGGCCCCTGGTCTAAAGTAGTGCACTATAAAAGGGGACCTGGTCTAAAGTAGTGCACTATAAAAGGGAACAGGGGACCTGGTCTAAAGTAGTGCACTATAAAAGGGAACAGGGCCCTGGTCTAAAGTAGTGCACTATAAAAGGGAACAGGGGACCTGGTCTAAAGTAGTGCACTATAAAAGGGAACAGGGCCCTGGTCTAAAGTAGTGCACTATAACAGGGGACCAGGTCTAAAGTAGTGCACTATAAAAGGGAACAGGGGACCTGGTCTAAAGTAGTGCACTATAAAAGGGAACAGGGCTCTGGTCTAAAGTAGTGCACTATAAAAGGGAACAGGGGACCTGGTCTAAAGTAGTGCAATATAAAAGGGAACAGGGCCCTGGTCTAAAGTAGTGCACTATAAAAGGGAACAGGGGACCTGGTCTAAAGTAGTGCACTATAAAAGGGAACAGGGCCCTGGTCTAAAGTAGTGCACTATAAAAGGGAACAGGGCCTCTGGTCTAAAGTAGTGCACTATAAAAGGGAACAGGGACCTGGTCTAAAGTAGTGCACTATAAAAGGGAACAGGGCTCTGGTCTAAAGTAGTGCACTATAAAAGGGAACAGGGCTCTGGTCTAAAGTAGTGCACTATAAAAGGGAACAGGGCTCTGGTCTAAAGTAGTGCACTATAAAAGGGAACAGGGCTCTGGTCTAAAGTAGTGCACTATAAAAGGGAACAGGGCCCCTGGTCTAAAGTAGTGCACTATAAAAGGGAACAGGGCCCTGGTCTAAAGTAGTGCACTATAAAAGGGAACAGGGGACCTGGTCTAAAGTAGTGCACTATAAAAGGGAACAGGGGACCTGGTCTAAAGTAGTGCACTATAAAAGGGGACCTGGTCTAAAGTAGTGCACTATAAAAGGGAACAGGGGACCTGGTCTAAAGTAGTGCACTATAAAAGGGAACAGGGGACCTGGTCTAAAGTAGTGCACTATAAAAGGGAACAGGGACCTGGTCTAAAGTAGTGCACTATAAAAGGGAACAGGGGACCTGGTCTAAAGTAGTGCACTATAAAAGGGAACAGGGCCCTGGTCTAAAGTAGTGCACTATAAAAGGGAACAAGGCCCTGGTCTAAAGTAGTGCACTATAAAAGGGAACAGGGCTCTGGTCTAAAGTAGTGCACTATAAAAGGGAACAGGGACCTGGTCTAAAGTAGTGCACTATAAAAGGGAACAGGGCCCTGGTCTAGAGTAGTGCACTATAAAAGGGAACAGGGCCTCTGGTCTAAAGTAGTGCACTATAAAAGGGAACAGGGCCCTGGTCTAAAGTAGTGCACTATAAAAGGGAACAGGGCCCTGGTCTAAAGTAGTGCACTATAAAAGGGAACAGGGCCCTGGTCTAAAGTAGTGCACTATAAAAGGGAACAGGGCCCCTGGTCTAAAGTAGTGCACTATAAAAGGGAACAGGGCCCCTGGTCTAAAGTAGTGCACTATAAAAGGGGACCTGGTCTAAAGTAGTGCACTATAAAAGGGAACAGGGGACCTGGTCTAAAGTAGTGCACTATAAAAGGGAACAGGGCCCCTGGTCTAAAGTAGTGCACTATAAAAGGGAACAGTGCCCTGGTCTAAAGTAGTGCACTATAAAAGGGAACAGGGCCCTGGTCTAAAGTAGTGCACTATAAAAGGGAACAGGGGACCTGGTCTAAAGTAGTGCACTATAAAAGGGAACAGGGCCCTGGTCTAAAGTAGTGCACTATAACAGGGGACCAGGTCTAAAGTAGTGCACTATAAAAGGGAACAGGGACCTGGTCTAAAGTAGTGCACTATAAAAGGGAACAGGGCCCTGGTCTAAAGTAGTGCACTATAAAAGGGAACAGGGCTCTGGTCTAAAGTAGTGCACTATAAAAGGGAACAGGGCCCTGGTCTAAAGTAGTGCACTATAAAACGGAACAGGGCACCATTTGGGACGTACTCGTTTGCTTTTATTTAATGACTCCCCAAACGGCACATTTGAAAATTAAAAAACAACGGACTGGTGAATTTTGTATCAGTCTGGCAGGAAAAGACAAGTGGCGGCTGGAGGTTGGAGTTCGTCTGGTGTCGGTTTAGTAGTACGTATCTCTGGAAACTTAATGGACTATTTTTATTTCATTATTTAATTTTATTTAACTTTTATTTAACTTGGCAAAATTCTGATTTATGATGATGTCCTATCCAGTTGGATGAATTTAACAGAGTATGTATTCGTTGTCACCTCAAGTGTTCACACAGACATGAAGCCACACTGGAGAGAGAGACAGAGTACATATGCAAATAGATATACAGTGAGTAGAAAGACACACACGAACACAC
>NW_026600311.1:422608-453880 GCF_029448725.1 Salvelinus fontinalis | reverse complement strand
GCCTAGCCCTCCCCATCCCTGTTCCTCCTCGTGATTGGCGGGGGAGGGTGGAGGGGGAGGAGCTTACGACAGGAGCATAGTAGACAGAGTCCTTTACTGCTTCGGGGGTGTAGGGAGGAAGTTGTCTCTCACCCTGTCCTCCCCTTTTCTCTCCCCTGCCCTCCCAGGTTACTATAGGCCTGGGCAGAGTTTGGGCTTTAGGTTTTGGTTTGGGGGGTAAATTAGGAGGTACGTCAGCCCCTCCTTTCTCCTTTACTCTCTCCTTCTCCCCGCCCCCTCGCTGCTTCGAAGGCAGCCCATTGGGCAAGACCACCATCATCACATCCCCATTGCCATTCGATTGGCTGTAGACTCCTCCGCTACCTCCGGCCGCCGCCCCTTTCACCGGACTCCCTAATGACCCGCTCTGGCAACATCCTGGCTCGTCACCATCATCCCCGTGGTGACATTGGTCACCGTGGTTACTGCATACACGGTGACGCACCATCAGCGCCACGGTGAACACCAGCAGTGTTACCACTATAATGCCTCCGACCAGGATTGTCAGGGTTCCACCCAGGAAGTGGGCCTGTAGAGATTTGCATTCTGGGTAGAGTTCTTTAGTGCTGAACTGGGCGCAGCCAAGAACCTTGAAAAAAGAGAGAGAGAAATGGAGAGAGAAAAAAAAGTTTGAATGAATGTACTGTAGATCATGTTAGAGAGAGGGGGGAGATAAGATCATGCGTTATAAACCAAACCCCCAAAAGCACTGTTTTCAAAGAATTGAGGAAAGAGAGAGAGAAAGGAAGAGTGAGAGAGAGAGAGAGAGAGAGACAGAGAGAGAGAGAGAGAGAGAGAGAGAGAAAAGAGATTAGAGATGGAAAGAAGAGACAGAGAACGAGAGAGAGAGAGAGAGAGAGGTAGAGAGCGAGAGACAGAGGTAGAGAGAGAGAGACAGAGGTAGAGAGAGAGAGAGAGAGAGAGGTAGAGAGCGAGAGACAGAGGTAGAGAGAGAGAGACAGAGGTAGAGAGAGAGAGAGAGAGAGAGAGAGAGAAAAAAAGAAGAGAGAGAGAGAGAAAAAAGAGAAGAGAGAGAGAGAGAAAAAAGAGAAGAGAGAGAGAGAGAGAGAGAGCACCTTGGTTGCGGCCAGTGAGGTGACGGTGTCATCAAAGATGGCCAGGACACACAGGTTGTAGTCCGTTCCAGAGACCAGGTTCTTCAACATGAAACTGTCACTTGTAGAAGGGAGGATCCTGGAAAAGAGAGAAAGAGGAATGAAGTATGTCTATCTGTACCTTATCTTTGACAATTATTACAAATATATTTTTATATTATTTATTTATTTTATTAACATGATTTTTCTTTGGGTGCCTCTGAAATGGAGAGGAAAGGATATGCCGCAACAGAAATTAGCAATAAAAGAGGGGGAGAGCGAGAGACAGGGAGAGAGAGAGGGAGAGATTGAAAGGGAGGGAGAGAGAGATTGAGAGGGAGAGAGAGAGAGAGAAAATGGCTCAGTTAAAGAGAAGAGCTGAGTGGAATTATGAAAATAAACTCCTCATTACAGACAGATAGACGTGCGTGTGTGATTATAAATCATGTGCCTCCAAATTGGAGAGGAAATGGTGCATGCAGCAATAGAGATGAGAGAGAAAGACAGTGTGAGAGAGACAGAGAGACAGGGAGAGAGAGAGACAGAGAGAGAGAGGGACAGAGAGAGACAGGGAGGGAGAGACAGGGAGAGAGAGAGACAGGTGAGAGATAGAGACAGGGAGAGAGAGAGACAGGGAGAGAGAAAGACGGAGAGAGACAGGGAGACAGGGAGAGAGAAAAGCAGATAGAGAGACAGAGAGAGAGAGAGAGAGACCTGATAGATAAACATCTCCACCAAAATAATACCGAAATATAAGCTTTCTTTATCGACTACCAAAAAGCATTTGATTCTATTTGGCATACAGGACTGTTCTACAAAGTTATTGAAAGTGGTTTAGGGGGTAAAACATATGACATAATTAAATCAATGTATACTGGCAACACGTGCAGCATTAAAATTGTTAAGAAAATAACAGAATTCTTTAACCAGGGGCGGGGGCCTTCGCCAGGGTTGCAATCTGAGCCCTGCAGTCTTCAATATTTACATGAACGAATTGGCCACTATTCTAGAAAAATCCTCAGCCCCTGGTGTTAGTCTCCACAATTCAGAAGTTAAATGCCTACTCTTCGCAGATGACCTATGCCTGCTGTCACCCACAGCACATGGCCTACAGCAGAGCCTGGACCTGCTAGAGCAGTACTGCCAGACCTGGGCCCTGGCAGTAAACCCCAAAAATACTAAAATAATGATTTTCCAGAGAAGATACAGATCTCAGGGAATTAGACCAAAGTTCTCAATTGGTACAAAATATAGAGAGTACTGTACACACTACAATTACTTAGGTTAAAACATAAGCTCAACTGAACACCTTAATGAGGCAGTGAATGAACTGAGAGAGAAAGCACGCAGGGCATTCTATGCCATTTAAAAAAAAAAAATCTAATTAAAATACCAATTAAGATGTGTCTAAAATGAATTGAATGTGTCATTGAACCAATTGCACTTTATGGCAGCGAGGTGTGGGGTCCACTTGCAAAACAAGATTTCATCCAATGAGACAAACACCCCATTGAAACCCTGCATGCAGAGTTCTGTAAGATTCTCCTAAATGTCCAGAGGAAAACTACAAACAATGAATGCAGGGCAGAATTAGGCCAATATCCACTAATAATAAAAACTCAAAAAAGAGCAATTAAGTTTTGGAAACATCTAAAATACAGTGAACCCCTCTCATATCACTACCAAGCCCTGCAATGCCAAGAGCTGAGCAAAGAAAGGAGTCCCCTCATCCAGCTGGTCCTGGGGCTGAGTTCACAAACCTGTTCTACTAACTCAGGACCAGAACATCCAATCAATCAGGATAAACCAAATTACAACACAGTCAAAACAAAACTATATTGCCTATTGGGAAACACAAGCACAAACACAAAGCAAAATGCAGTGCTACCTGGCCGTAAATCGTGGCTAAATATTTTACCATGGTTACCGATTGAAACCTTAGAAAAACCTTGACAAAGTACAGGCTCAGTGAGCACAGCCTAGCCATTGAGAAGGGTAGAGACAGGAAAACCTGGCTCCCTGTAGAGGAAAGGCTGTGCAACCACTGCACCACAGCAGAACCTGAGACGGAGCTGCATTTCCTGACAAAACGTCAGAAATATAAAACAATTAGAGAGTGTCATTTCCCCAAATTTGAAACCCTTATTCAAGGTTTTAAAGGCCTCTCTGATGAGGATAGGCTACCTGTCCTGTTGGGGGAGGACGCAGAGAGCTGTGGGTTGGCAGCGCACTACATTGCTGCCTGCCATAAGTTGAGGGACAGTGTCTGACAGACCAACCAACCTGCACATGTCCTCTACTGTATGTTTATTGTTATTGTTGAATGTATGGCTATTTTGACCCTTGGTTATTGTTGTTAATGTTGTCCCGTTGACATTTTTGATTCTCATTTTAATTTTTATTGTAAATATCCAAAATAAGCTTTGGCAATATGTACATTGTTACGTCATGCCAATAAAACAAATTGAATTGAGTTGAGAGAGAGAGAGAGAGAGAGAGATAGAGAGAGAGAGAGACAGAGAGAAGAGAGAGAGAGAGACACAAAGAGAGAGAGAGACAGAGAGAGACGAGAGAGAGAGAGAGAGACACACACAGAGAGAGAGAGACAGAGAGAGACAGAGAGAAACAGAGAGACAGAGAGAGAGAGAGAGAGAGAGAGAGAAAGAGAGAGAGAGAGAGAGAGAGAGGGAGAGGGAGAGGGAGAGGGAGAGAGAGAGAGAGAGGAGCTAAGTGGAATTATGAAATGAAAACTCCTCAGTACAGCTGCAGACAAACAGACTTGTGTGTCAGTCTGGTGTGTTTGTGTGTCTGAAAACTCTCTATCCATCTCTATCCATGCTAAGAGCAGCTTCACATTAGAGAAGTGGAGAACAGCTTCACATTACAGAAGTGGAGAGCAGCTTCACATTAGAGAAGTGGAGAACAGCTTCACATTAGAGAAGTGGAGAACAGCTTCACATTAGAGAAGTGGAGAACAGCTTCACATTATAGAAGTGGAGAGCAGCTTCACTCAGGAACATTCACTCTCTTCTTGTTAGCAGCTCCAGTGTAGATTTGGCCTTGTGTTTTAGGTTATTGTCCTGCTGAAATGTGAATTCATCTCCCAATGTCTGGTGGAAAGCAGACTGAACCAGGTTTTCCTCTAGGATTTTGCTTGTGCATAGCTCCATGATACTGAAAAACCCTACAGTCCTTAACAATGACAAGCATACCCATAACATGATGCAGCCACCAATATACTTGAAGATATGTAGAGTGGTACTCAGTAATATGTTGTATTGGATTTGTCACTTCCTTTGCAGTATTTTTTGCAGTATTACTTTAGTGTCTTGTTGCAAACAGGATGAGTGTTTTGGAATATTTTTATTCCTGTACAAGCTTCCTTCTTTTCACTCTGTCAATTAGGTTAGTATTGTGGAGTAACTACAATGTTGTAAATACTATGTAGATACTCCATCCTCAGTTCGCAGATATTAAACCCTGTTACTATTTTAAAGTCACCGTTGGTCTCATGGTGAAATCCCTGAGCAGTTTCCTTCCACTTCGGCAACTAAGTTAGGAAGGACGCCTGTATCTTTGCAGACTCCTTGTATTGATACGCCATCCAAAGTGTAATTAATAACTTCACAATATTCAATGTCTGTTTTTTTTTTACATTGTTTTTAACCCATCTACCAATAAGTGCCCTTCTTTGCGAGGTATTGAGAAAACCTCCCTGGTCTTTGTGGTTGAATCTGTGTTTGAAATTCACTGCTCGACTGCGGGACCTTACAGATAATTGTATGTGTGTGGGTACAGAGATGAGGTATTCATTTAAAAACCAGGTCAAACACTATTATTGAACACAGAGTGAGTCCATGCAACTTATTATGTGACTTGTTAAACACATTGCTACTCCTGAACTTATTTAGGGTTGCCATAACAACGGGTCGAGTACTTTATTGACTCAAGACATTTTAGCTTTTCAATGTTTAAGTAATTTGTAAAGATTTTTTGAAAAACATAATTCCACTTTCACGTTATGGGGTATTGTGAAGTAGCCCAGTGACATGAAACGGCTGTGTGTGAGTACTTTCTGAAGATACTGCATACGTAATATATACTCACTCGTGTGTAGTATGCTTATATGACGGATATTCATCGGCTTATATGTTACACGTTCTGTAATATGTCACTTCTCAATTCAATTGGAAAATGGATGATTTGCGTTTTGAAAAGGCAGCTGTGTGTCTTACAAAGACTCTGGTATTGACTCCGGGCTGTCACCATGGATGCATCTCTATGGCAACCTATCCCCTATGGGTCCTGGTCGACAGGAGTACCGTAGCGTACCATTTAGAGCTCAGCCTTTTCCTGGGGCAGGTTGATTTGGAACTCAGCCTTTCCCCTGGGGCAGGTTGATATGGAACTCAGCCTTTCCCCGGGGCAGGTTGATTTGGAACTCAGCCTTTTCCTGGGGCAGGTTGATTTGGAACTCAGCCTTTCCCCTGGTGCAGGTTGATTTGGAACTCAGCCTTTCCCCTGGTGCAGGTTGATATGGAACTCAGCCTTTCCCCTGGGCAGATTGATTTGGAACTCAGCCTTTCCCCTGGGGCAGGTTGATTTGGAACTCAGCCTTTCCCCTGGGGCAGGTTGATTTGGAACTCAGCCTTTCCCCTGGGGCAGGTTGATTTGGAACTCAGCCTTTCTCTGGGGCAGATTGATTTGGAACTCAGCCTTTCCCCTGGGGCAGATTGATTTGGAACTCAGCCTTTCCCCTGGGGCAGATTGATTTGGAACTCAGCCTTTCTCTGGGGCAGATTGATTTGGAACTCAGCCTTTCCCCTGGGGCAGGTTGATTTGGAACTCAGCCTTTCCCCGGGGCAGGTTGATTAGGAACTCAGCCTTTCCCCGGGGCAGGTTGATTAGGAACTCAGCCTTTCCCCTGGGGCAGGTTGATTTGGAACTCAGCCTTTCCCCGGGGCAGGTCGATTTGGAACTCAGCCTTTCCCCTGGGGCAGGTTGATATGGAACTCAGCCTTTCTCTGAGGCAGGTTGATTTGGAACTCAGCCTTTCCCCTGGGGCAGGTTGATTTGGAACTCAGCCTTTCCCTGGGGCAGATTGATTTGAACTCAGCCTTTCCCCGGGGCAGGTTGATTAGGAACTCAGCCTTTCCCCTGGGGCAGGTTGATTTGGAACTCAGCCTTTCCCTGGGGCAGATTGATTTGAACTCAGCCTTTCCCCGGGGCAGGTTGATGTTTATTTTGATGCATCTTGTCCTGGAGGCAGAACTAGGCGATTTCTTCTAGATGGGCCTTCTGCAAAGTTAAAATTGTCTATATCGTAAGAAATGTATGAAAACAAATATTAGTTTTTTGGTCTGAATTTAAGGTTAGGGTTAGCCATTAGGGTTATCAGTGTGGTTAAGGTTAGGGTTAGCCATTAGGGTTATCAGTGTGGTTAAGGTTAGGGTTAGCCATTAGGGTTATCAGTGTGGTTAAGGTTAGGGTTAGCCATTAGGGTTATCAGTGTGGTTAAGGTTAGGTTTAAATGTGGCAGCTAGTCTGTAGATCTGCATCAAGGGCAAGATTCATCAAAATGAATGTCAATCTGCTTCACTGGGACCTTGAGATTTATCAAATGCTACTTCAGTCGCAGTACAAAATGACCCCCCCTCCTCCCTCTGTTTCTTCATCCCTCCTTTCTCCTTCCCCTTCATTTATGATTGGATTTTCCTTTTTACAGCTTGATCACTCAATACAGTATCATTATATTCATCACAGCTCTCTGCGTCTCCCTCACTCTCTCTTTTTCAATGTCATCCCTCCTTTTCTCCCTCTCCGTCTCCCTCGCTCTCTATTTTTTCAATGTCATCCCTCCTTTTCTCCCTCTCCGTCTCCCTCGCTCTCTATTTGTTAATGTCACGAGTCTCTCACTTAATTTTCAATCTCTCTACCTTGTTTGTCCTCTTCACCTCTCTCCCCCCCCCCTCTCTCTCTCTCTCTCTCTCTCTCTCTCTCTCTCTCTCTCTCTCTCTCTCTCTATCCATCTCTCTCTCTCTCTCTCTCTCTCTCTCTCTCTCTCTCTCTCTCTCTCTCTCTCTCTCTCTCTCTCTCTCTCTCTCTCTCTCTCTCTCTCTCTCTCCCTCTCAAATCACTCTTGAATAATTCGGTTCACCTACTGGAGAGCTTCTCCTTTGTCTACACCCATTTAGCCTTAGCCCCACCCATCTCGTTAAGGATTCACATGTGAGGTCATGTACTAAACAACCAAAGATTTACAGACTAAAGGTTGGTTCGTACTACGTCTACGGACTAAAGGCTGGTTCATACTACGTCTACGGACTAAAGGCTGGTTCATACTACGTCTACGGACTAAAGGCTGGTTCATACTACGTCTACGGACTAAAGGCTGGTTCATACTACGTCTACGGACTAAAGGCTGGTTCATACTACGTCTACGGACTAAAGGCTGGTTCATACTACGTCTACGGACTAAAGGCTGGTTCATACTACGTCTACGGACTAAAGGCTGGTTCATACTACGTCTACGGACTAAAGGCTGGTTCATACTACGTCTACGGACTAAAGGCTGGTTCATACTACGTCTACGGACTAAAGGCTGGTTCATACTACGTCTACGGACTAAAGGCTGGTTCATACTACGTCTACGGACTAAAGGCTGGTTCATACTACGTCTACGGACTAAAGGCTGGTTCATACTACGTCTACGGACTAAAGGCTGGTTCATACTACGTCTACGGACTAAAGGCTGGTTCATACTACGTCTACGGACTAAAGGCTGGTTCATACTACGTCTACGGACTAAAGGCTGGTTCATACTACGTCTACGGACTAAAGGCTGGTCCATACTACGTCTACGGACTAAAGGCTGGTTCATACTACGTCTACGGACTAAAGGCTTGTTCATACTACGTCTACGGACTAAAGGCTGGTTCATACTACGTCTACGGACTAAAGGCTGGTTCATACTACGTCTACGGACTAAAGGCTGGTTCATAGTACGTCTATGGACTAAAGGCTGGTTCATACTACGTCTACGGACTAAAAGCTGGTTCATACTACGTCTACGGACTAAAGGCTGGTTCATACTACGTCTACGGACTAAAGGCTGGTTCATACTACGTCTACGGACTAAAGGCTGGTTCACACTACGTCTACGGACTAAAGGCTGGTTCACACTACGTCTACGGACTAAAGGCTGGTTCATACTACGTCTACGGACTAAAGGCTGGTTCATACTACGTCTACGGACTAAAGGCTGGTTCATACTACGTCTACGGGCTAAAGGCTGGTTCATACTACGTCTACGGACTAAAGGCTGGTTCATACTACGTCTACGGACTAAAGGCTGGTTCATACTACGTCTACGGACTAAAGGCTGGTTCATACTACGTCTACGGACTAAAGGCTGGTTCATACTACGTCTACGGACATAGACAGTTGTCTCAGTGACATCATGAACATTCTGTTGTTTTCTGACATCATCAGCCTGTTGTTCCAAAAACAACCAATAAACTCATCTGTTTAAAAAATGGATTTAATCAATCTAGAAAACCAGGTAACTAAAAACTAACTTTCTAAACAATGTTATGGATCGTTTTTAGTTTGTTGTTAGCTAACTACTGTAGCTAATGTTAAGTTAGCCGGTTAACCAGTTCAAATAAAGACCATATCATATCGTCGACAACATCTTCACTTTAGCTCATTTGTCTTCATTATTACAGGAAAATAAACTCACAACAAGATCATTATTTACAAGTTATTGGCTAATTACAGAAAATAGCTTACGGTTGTGAGTGTGACTAAATAAAAGCAGGGCATTCTAACAGAGAATTGTAGGACACTGTCTCGTGGGACTAATGTTATATCCTAATTTGACTTTGGTGCAGATCATGTTGTTCCTCACATTACCGTCTCTGGTAAACACACACTATATCAAATAAAACCAATGTTTGTTTGTCAAAATGAACAGGACACAGAAGGTGTAAACGGCACAGTGAAATGGGTACTTGCACAGTGGAGGGTTTTGTTTGGACATGCAGCTAGCTAAAGAATGAACCATAATCCAAACTCATTAACATTTAGTACCCTACATGAAGCTGTAGCTAAAGCTAACCAACCAGGTTCAATGTTAGCTAGCTAACATTAGGCTATAACTAGCAAAGCAAATGGCTCTGAGATAAGAATAATATTACTACACAGATCACAGATGGCTGGGAGCCAGCCTAGCTAACATTAGCTAGGGAGCCAGCCAGCTAACGTTAGCTAGGGAGCCAGCCAGCTAACATTAGCTAGGGAGCCAGCCAGCTAACGTTAGCTAGGGAGCCAGCCAGCTAACGTTAGCTAGGGAGCCAGCCAGCTAACATTAGCTAGGGAGCCAGCCAGCTAACGTTAGCTAGTTAAACCAAATTAGAAACGTGTGATATGTAGCTAGCTATATATTACTACACAGATTATAAACGTAAATGCCTCTCATGTGAAGTAGTGACACGCGACATAGTTTCCAGAAACGAGTCATATATATGTTTTACTTGTACACTATATAGACAAAAGTATGTGTGTAACAGTATAACTTTAGACCGTCCCCTCGCCCCGACCCGGGTGCGAACCAGGGACCTTCTGGACACATCAACAACAGTCACCCACGAAGCGTCGTTACCCATCGCTCCACAAAAGCTGCGGCAAGGGGAACCACTACTTCTAGGTTTCAGAGCAAGTGACGTAACTGATTGAAATGCTATTAGCGCGTACCCGCTAACTAGCTAGCCATTTCACATCCGTTACATTTGGACAAATCTGGGTTTAGCGGATCCGAGAGAATGCTACCTGCCCGAGTGCATTGTGCCAACTGTAAAGTTTGGTGGAGGAAGAATAATGGTCTGGGGCTGTTTTTCATGGTTTGGGCCCCTTAGTTCCAGTGAAGGGAAATCTTAACGCTACAGCATGCAATGACATTCTAGACAATTCTGTGCTTCCAATTTTGTGGCAACAGTTTGGGGAAGGCCCTATCCTATTTCAGCATGACAATGCCCCCGTGCACAAAGCGAGGTCCTTACAGAAATGGTTTGTCGAGAAGAACTTGACTGGCCTGCACAGAGCCCTGACCTCAACCCCATCGAACACCTTTGGGATGAATTGGACGGCCGATTGCGAGCCAGGCCAAATCTCCCAACATCAGTGCCCGACCTCACTAATGCTCTTGTGGCTGAATGGAAGAAAGTCCCCGCAACAATGTTCCAACATCTAGTAGAAAGCCTTCCCCAGAAGAGTGGAGGCTGTTATAGCAGCAAATGGGGGGGGAACCAACTACATATTAATGCCCATGATTTTGGAATGAGATATTCGACCAGGAATATTTAGATCCAGGCTGGTAACACAGAGACGGGTAATTATTAGAACCCTAGAGAAATAAAGAAAAGGAGAGTTCAAAAGGAAGGAGGTTAAAGGAAAGAAGAAGAGGACACTCTTAGAAAAAAGGGTTTCAAAAGGGTTCTTCGGCTGTCCCCGTAGGAGAACCTTTTTGGTTCCAGGAAAAAAAACTTTTTTGGTCCAGGTAGACCCCTTTTGGGTTCCATGTAGAACCCTCCGTAGAAAGGCTTTCTACCTTGAAGCAAAAAGGGTTCTTCAGGGTTCTCCTATGGGGACAGGCGAATAAGCCATTTAGATTCTAAACTCAGCAAAAAGAGAAACGTACCCTTTTCAGGACTCTGTCTTTCAAAGATAATTCGTAAAAATCCAAATAACTTCACATATCTTCATTGTAAAGGGTTTAAACACTGTTTCCCATGCTTGTTCAATGAACCATAAACAATTAATGAACATGCATCTGTGGAACGGTCGTTAAGACACTAACAGGTTACAGACGGTAGGCAATTAAGGTCACAGTTATGAAAACTTAGGACATTAAAGAGGCATTTCTACTGACTCTGAAAAACACCAAAAGAAAGATGTCCTGGGTCCCTGCTCATCTGTGTGCACGTGCCTTAAGCATGCTGCAAGGAGGCATGAGGACTGCAGATGTGGCCAGGGCAATAAATTGCAATGTCTGTACTGTGAGACGCCTAAGACAGCGCTACAGGGAGACAGGACGGACAGCTGATTGTCCTCGCAGTGGCAGACCACATGTAACAACACCTGCACAGGATCGGTACATCTGAACATCAAACCTGCGGGACAGGTACAGGATGGCAACAACTGCCCGAGTTACACCAGGAATGCACAATCACTCCATCAGTGCTCAGACTGTTCGCAATAGGCTGAGAGATGCTGGACTGAGGGCTTGTAGGCCTGTTGTAAGGCAGGTCCTCACCAGACATCACAGGCAACAATGTCGCCTATGGGCACAAACCCACCGTCGCTGAACCAGACAGGACTGGCAAAAAGTGCTCTTCACTGACGAGTCAAGGTTTTGTCTCACCAGGGGTGATGGTCGGATTCACGTTTATCGTTGAAGGAATGAGCGTTACACCGAGGCCTGTACTCTGGAGCGGGTTCGATTTTGGAGGTGGAGGGTCCGTCATGGTCTGGGGTGGTGTGTCACAGCATCATCGGACTGAGCTTGTTGTCATTGCAGGCAATCTCAACGCTGTGCGTTACAGGGAAGACATCCTCCTCCCTCATGTGGTACCCTTCCTGCAGGCTCATCCTGACATGACCCTCCAGCATGACAATGATACTAGCCATACTGCTCGTTCTGTGAGTGATTTCCTGCAAGACAGGAATGTCAGTGTTCTGCCATGGCCAGTGAAGAGCCCGGATCTCAATCCCATTGAGCACGTCTGGGACCTGTTGGATCGGAGGGTGAGGGCTAGAGACATTCCCCCCAGAAATGTCTGGGAACTTGCAGGTGCCTTGGTGGAAGAGTGGGGTAACATCTCACAGCAAAAACTGGCAAATCTGGTGCAGTCCATGAGGATGAGATGCACTGTAGTACTTAATGCAGCTGGTGGCCACACCAGATACTGGCTGTTACTTTTGATTTTGACCCCTCCTTTGTTCAGGGACACATTATTCCATTTCTGTTAGTCACATGTCTGTGGAACTTGTTCAGTTTATGTCTCAGTTGTTGAATCTTGTTATGTTCATACACATATTTACACATGTTAAGTTTGCTGAAAATAAGTTGACAGTGAGAGAACATTTCTTTTTTTGCTGAGTTTAGATATCACCTTCCAAGAGTCTCTTCATCTCCTCATCACTGTCTTCACCCCCCTTTATTTCTCTGTTCATTATATTATTTCATTCTCTGACTGCAATGCCTGACTCCATAAATGATAGAGGGCAGGAGAAACAGAGGATAGGAGAGAGAGAGAGAGAGAGAGAGAGTGAGAGAGAGAGAGAGAGAGAGAGAAAGAGAGTGAGTGAGTGAGTGAGTGAGTGAGTGAGTGAGTGAGTGAGTGAGAGAGTGGGTGAGTGGGTGAGTGAGTGAGTGAGTGAGTGAGTGAGTGAGTGAGTGAGTGAGTGAGTGAGTGAGAGAGAGGGAGAGAGAAAGGTAAGAGAAAACATGGCAGTTACTTCCTCTCATGTCTATACCATTGTTCATTCTCTCTCTATTCCCTCCTCTATCTCTCATCTCTCTTCCCACCTGACCTCCATCCCCCTCCCTTTCTCTCTCTCTCTTTCTATCTCACTATTCTCCCTCCCTCCCTCTATCTCCCAGGTGTATCTCTCTCTCTCTCTCTCTCTCTCTCTCTCTCTCTCTCTCTCTCTCTCTCTCTCTCTCTCTCTCTCTCTATTCTCCCTCCCTCCCTCTATCTCCCAAGTGTATCTGTCTCTCTGATAGGTTGTAACATAATATGTATTGACTCTGTAGTTTAAACCCATCCTTCAGACTCCATTACCCATAGTCCCTTGAGGGTCTCCCTGTCAAACTCTCTTCCAAAATCTCTTCCTTCCTTATTCTCTCCACTCCAGCCTCTTTTCTCTCTGTGCCTGTATCCCACATTCGACGTTCTCATAATGTCAGGTGTAGTATAGAGGTCATAGGTCAGGTGTGTCAGGTGTATGGTTGTATAGAGGTCATAGGTCAGGTGTGTCAGGTGTATGGTTGTATAGAGGTCATAGGTCAGGTGTGTCAGGTGTATGGTTGTATAGAGGTCATAGGTCAGGTGTGTCAGGTGTATGGTTGTATAGAGGTCAGAGGATAGTGATGTCAGGTGTATGGTTGTATAGAGGTCAGAGGTTAGTGATGTCAGGTGTATGGTTGTATAGAGGTCAGAGGATAGTGATGTCAGGTGTATGGTTGTATAGAGGTCAGAGGATAGTGATGTCAGGTGTATGGTTGTATAGAGGTTAGTGATGTCAGGTGTATGGTTGTATAGAGGTTAGTGATGTCAGGTGTATGGTTGTATAGAGGTCAGAGGATAGTGATGTCAGATGTATGGTTGTATAGAGGTCAGAGGATAGTGATGTCAGGTGTATGGTTGTATAGAGGTCAGAGGTTAGTGATGTCAGGTGTATGGTTGTATAGAGGTTAGTGATGTCAGGTGTATGGTTGTATAGAGGTTAGTGATGTCAGGTGTATGGTTGTATAGAGGTCAGAGGATAGTGATGTCAGGTGTATGGTTGTATAGAGGTTAGTGATGTAAGGTGTATGGTTCTATGGAGGTCAGAGGATAGTGATGTCAGGTGTATGGTTGTATAGAGGTCAGAGGTTAGTGATGTCAGGTGTATGGTTGTATAGAGGTTAGTGATGTCAGGTGTATGGTTGTATAGAGGTCAGAGGTTAGTGATGTCAGGTGTTAGGTTGTATAGAGGTCAGAGGATAGTGATGTCAGGTGTATGGTTGTATAGAGGTCAGAGGTTAGTGATGTCAGATGTATGGTTGTATAGAGGTCAGAGGTTAGTGATGTCAGGTGTATGGTTCTATAGAGGTCAGAGGTTAGTGATGTCAGGTGTATGGTTGTATAGAGGTCAGAGGTTAGTGATGTCAGGTGTATGGTTGTATAGAGGTCAGAGGTTAGTGATGTCAGGTGTATGGTTGTATAGAAGTTAGTGAGGTCAGGTGTATGGTTGTATAGAAGTTAGTGAGGTCAGGTGTATGGTTGTATAGAGGTCAGAGGTTAGTGATGTCAGATGTATGGTTGTATAGAGGTTAGTGAGGTGAGGTGTATGGCAGGTGTGTGTGGGGTGAACTCCAGTATAAATATAGACTCACCTGTACACCAGCGTCTCGTCTGCTGTACAGGTGAGGGGTAGGTAAATGAGGTGTATAGAGGTCAGGTGTGTGTGGGGTGAACTCCGGTATAATTATAGACTCACCTGTACACCAGCGTCTCGTCTGCTGTACAGGTGAGGGGTAGGTAAATGAGGTGTATAGAGGTCAGGTGTGTGTGGGGTGAACTCCGGTATAATTATAGACTCACCTGTACACCAGTGTCTCGTCAGTTGTACAGGTGAGGGGTAGGTAAATGAGGTGTATAGAGGTCAGGTGTGTGTGGGGTGAACTCCGGTATAATTATAGACTCACCTGTACACCAGTGTCTCGTCAGTTGTACAGGTGAGGGGTAGGTAAATGAGGTGTATAGAGGTCAGGTGTGTGTGGGGTGAACTCCGGTATAATCATAGACTCACCTGTACACCAGCGCCTCGTCGGATGTACAGTTGTACTGTATCTGAAACATCCACACCAGGTAAACTCCAGCCGATCGGCCCAGGTCCCATCTCACCTGGGCTGAGGTTGAAGTGACTCCTTGTATCCCTACAATCCTCTCTCCTTCCTCCATCCTAGTCCCCCCGTCCTCCTCCTCATCCCCCTCTCCCTCCTCTCCTCTCCTCTCCTCCGTTTCTTTCACATTCCCTCCATTTCCACCATTAACTCCGGTATTCCCACTTTTCCCGGTGGTGATGTCTGAAGAACCCGGAATATTCCCATTAGAATTCCCAGTGTTCCCGGTAACCGTCACATTCCCCGGAACGTTCACATTCCCATTCCGATGTGGCAATGGAACGATCTTTAGATCCACCGTCGCGGTAGCCTCCCCCGCTGCGTTTATCGCTATGCACGTGTACGCTCCGTCGTCCCTAGCAACCGTAACTAAGAGATCCAATGTTCCGTTTCGGTACGATGTCGTGCGGCTGGAATTCGCCACAATCCGATCGCCGGGTGAGACGAAATGGATGACGGGTTCGGGGTCGCCGATGGCTCTGCATTTCAAGGTTGCCCTTTGACCTTCCAGGACCCAGAGCTTGTGGCTGTGTCTGGTGATGAGGGGCGGTTCACAGGTGAACTCGTCCTCAGGGATGGACCAGAAATACCTGGACAGGTAAGATGAAGAGAGAGAGAGGTAAAAGCAAGACAATGTACGAGGGCAGTGCTGAACAAGTATCTTTTCAATGGGAGCAATAAGAAACACAAGATGTTTATCACAAGTAAAGACCATTTCTCAGACTCATCTCAAATAAGTGGACGGCATTAACCTCAAGGTTAGAGAGGTGGGCTGATGACCGGATGGTTGCTGCCTGTGGGGAAATCTGCAGGGAGGCATCCTGCAGCCGAAGGGTTACCGGCCTCAATATCCGCATATTCTACCTGCCACCGATGAATCAGAGTATTCTACCTGCCACCGATGAATCAGAGTATTCTACCTGCCACCGATGAATCAGAGTATTCTACCTACCACTGTTGAATCAGAGTATCCTACCTACCACTGTTGAATCAGAGTACTATACCTACCACTGTTGAATCAGAGTATCCTACCTACCACTGTTGAATCAGAGTATCCTACCTACCGCTGTTGAATCAGAGTAAACTACCTACCACTGTTGAATCAGAGTAAACTACCTACCACTGTTGAATCAGAGTGTCCTACCTACCACGGTTGAATCAGAGTATCCTACCTACCACTGTTGAATCAGAGTATGCTACCTACCACTGTTGAATCAGAGTAAACTACCTACCACGGTTGAATCAGAGTATCCTACCTGCCACCGATGAATCAGAGTAAACTACCTACCACTGTTGAATCAGAGTAAACTACCTACCACGGTTGAATCAGAGTATCCTACCTACCACTGTTGAATCAGAGTATCCTACCTACCACCGTTGAATCAGACTATTCTACCTACCACCGTTGAATCAGACTATTCTACCTACCACTGTTGAATCCAAGTATGCTTTTATTATTATTCAACAATGTCGTGGTATAAGAGTAAAGCGATCATTCATATAATTATTGTCGTGGTTACCTGCCGGCTAGCTGAGGGGGCGTGGCGCATGTCTCCATGTCGTCCTCTCGGACCAGCCGCCGTAACCATAGCAACTCACAGTTACAGTGTAGCGGATTCCCTCCGAAGTTCAGACTGATGACGCTGTTGTAGGGAGTGGGACTGATGGCTCCCGTCTGAGACCTGGGAGAGGCCAGAGAGAGAGAGAACACAATGAGTAGATATTCTGTGTGGCTACATTGGTGGCGTGTTGATTCCCGTCGGAGCCACCGGTGCAAGAACGAACGCACTTACTTACTACTGTAAGTCACTTTGGATGAAAGAGATTTGCATAAAAGCGTCTGCTTAATGGCATGTATGAAAATTATACTTTATTGATAATGAATTTGGTTAGAACAGGAGTTTATATTCTGCCCCAATAGACAGTTTTTCAATAACCTGGCACGGGACTTGAAACAGCAAACTTCCTGTTACCTACCTGGCAAACAGGGGGTCAGGGTCCTCAGACTGTTGGAGGTCATGTCTGGGCGAGCCAGCTTGAACAGCTCTCTGACCTCTGACCTCCATCTTAGAGCTACGGTATCTACCTAGCTAACATAGGGTGCAGAGCCTCACATCCAGGCGAGCCAGCTTGTACAGCTCTCTAATTACAGACCCACCTCTCTAACTTGTAAGACAGGCTAGCTGGGTGTTTACGGTATACATTATAATAGTTGTATCTTACCTTGCAAACAGGGGATCAGGTGGCAGGGTCCTCAGCCTATTGGAGGTCATATCCAGGCGAGCCAGCTTGTACAGTTCTCCAAAGGATCCCTCTGCGATGTGGTCTATCAGGTTATGATCCAAGTTCAGGGTGTGGAGACTGGCCATGTTCTGGATCGACTCCCATGGGACCCTGGGGTGGACGTGTAGGGGTTATAACACATCATAAGCACTACATAGCAATGTGGACTGTCAGGTTATGATCCAAGTTCAGGGTGTGGAGACTAGCCATGTTCTGGATCGACTCCCATGGGACCCTGGGGAGGACATGTAGGGGTTATAACACATCATAAGCACTACATAGTGATGTGGTCTATCAGGTTATGATCCAAGTTCAGGGTGTGGAGACTGGCCGTGTTCTGGATAGACTCTCATGGAACCCTGTGAATGGTCTATAAAAGCCTTAATACCATTCGTATGTTGTTCATAAGCACTACATATCACTACATAAAGGCTACGTAGAGTCACCAGGTCATGGTGGCGGTTTCACTCCTACATTACCAACGTGACGCCGGCGCATTTGTGCTAGAGGTCTTCACAGGTGCAAGAGACCTGGAAATTCAGAGATCCAACCTTGGACCAGAGTGGTGTCGGGAACATGACGCCGGGAACATGACGCCGGGAACATGACGCCGGGAACATGACGCCGGGAACATGATGGCGGGAACATGACGCCGGGATATCTCTCTCTCTGGGGATAGTCCTCAGCTTCTCTTCCTGTTTTATCCTTTATTTACATATAGGATATGCATATTATTATATTAATATCATGCAGTGGACCCCTAAGCCTATAGGCCTATACATGCAATTCCCTTGTACATTTATTGCTCAGCTCTCCGACAGCTCAAGCGTGAGCTGGATAATTATTGTTTTCTGAAAATATAAACCAAAGGTAAAATCCAATAAATAAAATAGGCGATGAAGTTTTGAATATGCTTCACATCGAAACAACGTATAATTGTGTAATTTTGTTAAAGGCAGTTTTTAACAACACGTAACTATGGATAATTTATCTCTCATTTATTTATGGCAGAGCCCAGTTGGAGGTTTCTCTCTCTGTCTTTCTACTCTCGGATCCAAACGGGTCTCTCGGATCGGAACCAGCACGGCTCTGTTTGGGTTTGTTTTTCTACCGGACTTTTCAAAGCGGGTCTGACTGTCCTCGGGTCCATTTCAGGAACGGCTCTGCATTTAATATATATATATTTTTCCATGCGTATCTGGTCTTGTGGGAATGCCATGGATCCATTTGGGAACGGTTCCAACTTTCTGCACCAGTGAAGACCTCTAGTTTGAGCTACAGACTGCTGGGTTGTGGCCAGCATTGGATTTATCTATTTCTTCAGTATCCACTGATATCAGCCATTAGTCTGTGTGATTAACGGGACACCGAGCTAGACCCGTCTATGGAAAGCTGAGACTTTCATGAAACACGCACATGTTCTGCTCTATGGCCTCACAAGCCACGCAGGAGTCGTTAAAAGGATAAGAGTTTATGTTTACATAGACGATTATAGGAAATCCCAGGACATAGTATCTATAATAGTGTAATAAACTCGCGTATTTGCTGTCATTAACTCCAAACTCCACACAGTGGTCACTGACGAGTCGAATATTGATTTTCCACTGAGCAAACCATTTCTGTAGTAAAAGCATTCTTAGAAATTCATTTTTTTTTATCAGGTTTATGTTCTGCTGACCTTGTTTTAATGAATGGAACAGTTATGTTGTTTTCTACTTGTAGTCCTGGTTTTACGGAAAATAACACGATAAGGCTAAATATGAGTGCAGAGGAAGAAGACGAATGAAAGTAGTGAATTTTAACTGTGAGATTTAACGTGTGGAGACTGGTCACGTCCTGGGACTGATATTAACGTGTGGAGACTGGTCACGTTCTGAGACTGATATTAACGTGTGGAGACTGGTCACATCAATGGACTGATATTAACGTGTGGAGACTGGTCACATCAATGGACTGATATTAACATGTGGAGACTGGTCACGTCCTGGGACTGATATTAACGTGTGGAGACTGGTCACATCAATGGACTGATATTAACGTGTGGAGACTGGTCACGTCCTGAGACTGATATTAACGTGTGGAGACTGGTCACGTCCTGGGACTGATATTAACGTGTGGAGACTGGTCACATCAATGGACTGATATTAACGTGTGGAGACTGGTCACGTCCTGGGACTGATATTAACGTGTGGAGACTGGTCACATCAATGGACTGATATTAACGTGTGGAGACTGGTCACGTCCTGAGACTGATATTAACGTGTGGAGAATGGTCACGTCCTGAGACTGATATTAACGTGTGGAGACTGGTCACATCAATGGACTGATATTAACGTGTGGAGACTGGTCACATCAATGGACTGATATTAACGTGTGGAGACTGGTCACATCAATGGACTGATATTAACGTGTGGAGACTGGTCACATCAATGGACTGATATTAACTTGTGGAGACTGGTCACGTCCTGGGACTGATATTAACGTGTGGAGACTGGTCACGTCCTGGGACTGATATTAACGTGTGGAGACTGGTCACGTCCTGGGACTGATATTAACGTGTGGAGACTGGTCACATCAATGGACTGATATTAACGTGTGGAGACTGGTCACGTCCTGGGACTGATATTAACGTGTGGAGACTGGTCACATCAATGGACTGATATTAACGTGTGGAGACTGGTCACGTTCTGAGACTGATATTAACGTGTGGAGACTGGTCACATCAATGGACTGATATTAACGTGTGGAGACTGGTCACGTTCTGAGACTGATATTAACGTGTGGAGACTGGTCACATCAATGGACTGATATTAACGTGTGGAGACTGGTCACGTCCTGGGACTGATATTAACGTGTGGAGACTGGTCACATCAATGGACTGATATTAACGTGTGGAGACTGGTCACGTCCTGGGACTGATATTAACGTGTGGAGACTGGTCACATCAATGGACTGATATTAACGTGTGGAGACTGGTCACATCAATGGACTGATATTAACGTGTGGAGACTGGTCACATCAATGGACTGATATTAACGTGTGGAGACTGGTCACATCAATGGACTGATATTAACGTGTGGAGACTGGTCACGTCCTGGGACTGATATTAACGTGTGGAGACTGGTCACATCAATGGACTGATATTAACGTGTGGAGACTGGTCACGTTCTGAGACTGATATTAACGTGTGGAGACTGGTCACATCAATGGACTGATATTAACGTGTGGAGACTGGTCACGTTCTGAGACTGATATTAACGTGTGGAGACTGGTCACATCAATGGACTGATATTAACGTGTGGAGACTGGTCACGTTCTGAGACTGATATTAACGTGTGGAGACTGGGCACATCAATGGACTGATATTAACGTGTGGAGACTGGTCACGTCCTGGGACTGATATTAACGTGTGGAGACTGGTCACATCATAGGACTGATATTAACGTGTGGAGACTGGTCACGTCCTGGGACTGATATTAACGTGTGGAGACTGGTCACATCAATGGACTGATATTAACGTGTGGAGACTGGTCACGTTCTGAGACTGATATTAATGTGTGGAGACTGGTCACATCAATGGACTGATATTAACGTGTGGAGACTGGTCACGTCCTGGGACTGATATTAACGTGTGGAGACTGGTCACGTCCTGAGACTGATATTAACGTGTGGAGACTGGTCACATCAATGGACTGATATTAACGTGTGGAGACTGGTCACGTCCTGGGACTGATATTAACGTGTGGAGACTGGTCACATCAATGGACTGATATTAACGTGTGGAGACTGGTCACGTCCTGAGACTGATATTAACGTGTGGAGACTGGTCACGTCCTGGGACTGATATTAACGTGTGGAGACTGGTCACATCAATGGACTGATATTAACGTGTGGAGACTGCTCACGTCCTGGGACTGATATTAACGTGTGGAGACTGGTCACATCAATGGACTGATATTAACGTGTGGAGACTGGTCACGTCCTGAGACTGATATTAACGTGTGGAGACTGGTCACGTCCTGGGACTGATATTAACGTGTGGAGACTGGTCACATCCTGGGACTGATATTAACGTGTGGAGACTGGTCACATCAATGGACTGATATTAACGTGTGGAGACTGGTCACGTCCTGAGACTGATATTGACGTGTGGAGACTGGTCACGTCCTGGGACTGATATTAACATGTGGAGACTGGTCACATCAATGGACTGATATTAACGTGTGGAGACTGGTCACATCAATGGACTGACATTAACGTGTGGAGACTGGTCACATCAATGGACTGATATTAACGTGTGGAGACTGGTCACGTCCTGGGACTGATATTAACGTGTGGAGACTGGTCACATCAATGGACTGATATTAACGTGTGGAGACTGGTCACATCAATGGACTGATATTAACATGTGGAGGCTGGTCACATCAATGGACTGATATTAACGTGTGGAGACTGGTCACATTAATGGACTGATATTAACGTGTGGAGACTGGTCACGTCCTGGGACTGATATTAACGTGTGGAGACTGGTCACATCAATGGACTGATATTAACGTGTGGAGACTGGTCACGTTCTGAGACTGATATTAACGTGTGGAGACTGGTCACATCAATGGACTGATATTAACGTGTGGAGACTGGTCACATCAATGGACTGATATTAACGTGTGGAGACTGGTCACATCAATGGACTGATATTAACATGTGGAGGCTGGTCACATCAATGGACTGATATTAACGTGTGGAGACTGGTCACATCAATGGACTGATATTAACGTGTGGAGACTGGTCACGTCCTGGGACTGATATTAACGTGTGGAGACTGGTCACATCAATGGACTGATATTAACGTGTGGAGACTGGTCACGTCCTGGGACTGATATTAACGTGTGGAGACTGGTCACATCAATGGACTGATATTAACGTGTGGAGACTGGTCACGTTCTGAGACTGATATTAACGTGTGGAGACTGGTCACATCAATGGACTGATATTAACGTGTGGAGACTGGTCACGTTCTGAGACTGATATTAACGTGTGGAGACTGGTCACATCAATGGACTGATATTAACGTGTGGAGACTGGTCACGTTCTGAGACTGATATTAACGTGTGGAGACTGGTCACATCAATGGACTGATATTAACGTGTGGAGACTGGTCACGTCCTGGGACTGATATTAACGTGTGGAGACTGGTCACATCAATGGACTGATATTAACGTGTGGAGACTGGTCACGTTCTGAGACTGATATTAACGTGTGGAGACTGGTCACATCAATGGACTGATATTAACGTGTGGAGACTGGTCACGTCCTGGAACTGATATTAACGTGTGGAGACTGGTCACGTCCTGAGACTGATATTAACGTGTGGAGACTGGTCACATCAATGGACTGATATTAACGTGTGGAGACTGGTCACGTCCTCGGACTGATATTAACGTGTGGAGACTGGTCACATCAATGGACTGATATTAACGTGTGGAGACTGGTCACGTCCTGAGACTGATATTAACGTGTGGAGACTGGTCACGTCCTGGGACTGATATTAACGTGTGGGAATGGTCACATCAATGGACTGATATTAACGTGTGGAGACTGGTCACGTCCTGGGACTGATATTAACGTGTGGAGACTGGTCACATCAATGGACTGATATTAACGTGTGGAGACTGGTCACGTCCTGAGACTGATATTAACGTGTGGAGACTGGTCACGTACTGGGACTGATATTAACGTGTGGAGACTGGTCACATCCTGGGACTGATATTAACGTGTGGAGACTGGTCACATCAATGGACTGATATTAACGTGTGGAGACTGGTCACGTCCTGAGACTGATATTAACGTGTGGAGACTGGTCACGTCCTGGGACTGATATTAACATGTGGAGACTGGTCACATCAATGGACTGATATTAACGTGTGGAGACTGGTCACATCAATGGACTGATATTAACGTGTGGAGACTGGTCACATCAATGGACTGATATTAACGTGTGGAGACTGGTCACATCAATGGACTGATATTAACGTGTGGAGACTGGTCACGTCCTGGGACTGATATTAACGTGTGGAGACTGGTCACATCAATGGACTGATATTAACGTGTGGAGACTGGTCACGTCCTGAGACTGATATTAACGTGTGGAGACTGGTCACGTCCTGGGACTGATATTAACGTGTGGAGACTGGTCACATCAATGGACTGATATTAACGTGTGGAGACTGGTCACGTCCTGGGACTGATATTAACGTGTGGAGACTGGTCACATCAATGGACTGATATTAACGTGTGGAGACTGGTCACGTCCTGGGACTGATATTAACGTGTGGAGACTGGTCACATCAATGGACTGATATTAACGTGTGGAGACTGGTCACATCAATGGACTGATATTAACGTGTGGAGACTGGTCACGTCCTGGGACTGATATTAACGTGTGGAGACTGGTCACATCAATGGACTGATATTAACGTGTGGAGACTGGTCACGTCCTGGGACTGATATTAACGTGTGGAGACTGGTCACATCAATGGACTGATATTAACGTGTGGAGACTGGTCACGTTCTGAGACTGATATTAACGTGTGGAGACTGGTCACATCAATGGACTGATATTAACGTGTGGAGACTGGTCACGTTCTGAGACTGATATTAACGTGTGGAGACTGGTCACATCAATGGACTGATATTAACGTGTGGAGACTGGTCACGTTCTGAGACTGATATTAACGTGTGGAGACTGGTCACATCAATGGACTGATATTAACGTGTGGAGACTGGTCACGTCCTGGGACTGATATTAACGTGTGGAGACTGGTCACATCAATGGACTGATATTAACGTGTGGAGACTGGTCACGTTCTGAGACTGATATTAACGTGTGGAGACTGGTCACATCAATGGACTGATATTAACGTGTGGAGACTGGTCACGTCCTGGAACTGATATTAACGTGTGGAGACTGGTCACGTCCTGAGACTGATATTAACGTGTGGAGACTGGTCACATCAATGGACTGATATTAACGTGTGGAGACTGGTCACGTCCTGGGACTGATATTAACGTGTGGAGACTGGTCACATCAATGGACTGATATTAACGTGTGGAGACTGGTCACGTCCTGAGACTGATATTAACGTGTGGAGACTGGTCACGTCCTGGGACTGATATTAACGTGTGGGAATGGTCACATCAATGGACTGATATTAACGTGTGGAGACTGGTCACGTCCTGGGACTGATATTAACGTGTGGAGACTGGTCACATCAATGGACTGATATTAACGTGTGGAGACTGGTCACGTCCTGAGACTGATATTAACGTGTGGAGACTGGTCACGTACTGGGACTGATATTAACGTGTGGAGACTGGTCACATCCTGGGACTGATATTAACGTGTGGAGACTGGTCACATCAATGGACTGATATTAACGTGTGGAGACTGGTCACGTCCTGAGACTGATATTAACGTGTGGAGACTGGTCACGTCCTGGGACTGATATTAACATGTGGAGACTGGTCACATCAATGGACTGATATTAACGTGTGGAGACTGGTCACATCAATGGACTGATATTAACGTGTGGAGACTGGTCACATCAATGGACTGATATTAACGTGTGGAGACTGGTCACATCAATGGACTGATATTAACGTGTGGAGACTGGTCACGTCCTGGGACTGATATTAACGTGTGGAGACTGGTCACATCAATGGACTGATATTAACGTGTGGAGACTGGTCACATCAATGGACTGATATTAACGTGTGGAGACTGGTCACGTCCTGGGACTGATATTAACGTGTGGAGACTGGTCACATCAATGGACTGATATTAACGTGTGGAGACTGGTCACATCAATGGACTGATATTAACTTGTGGAGACTGGTCACGTCCTGGGACTGATATTAACGTGTGGAGACTGGTCACGTCCTGGGACTGATATTAACGTGTGGAGACTGGTCACGTCCTGGGACTGATATTAACGTGTGGAGACTGGTCACATCAATGGACTGATATTAACGTGTGGAGACTGGTCACGTCCTGGGACTGATATTAACGTGTGGAGACTGGTCACATCAATGGACTGATATTAACGTGTGGAGACTGGTCACGTTCTGAGACTGATATTAACGTGTGGAGACTGGTCACATCAATGGACTGATATTAACGTGTGGAGACTGGTCACGTTCTGAGACTGATATTAACGTGTGGAGACTGGTCACATCAATGGACTGATATTAACGTGTGGAGACTGGTCACGTCCTGGGACTGATATTAACGTGTGGAGACTGGTCACATCAATGGACTGATATTAACGTGTGGAGACTGGTCACGTCCTGGGACTGATATTAACGTGTGGAGACTGGTCACGTCCTGAGACTGATATTAACGTGTGGAGACTGGTCACATCAATGGACTGATATTAACGTGTGGAGACTGGTCACGTCCTGGGACTGATATTAACGTGTGGAGACTGGTCACATCAATGGACTGATATTAACGTGTGGAGACTGGTCACGTCCTGAGACTGATATTAACGTGTGGAGACTGGTCACGTCCTGGGACTGACATTAACGTGTGGAGACTGGTCACATCAATGGACTGATATTAACGTGTGGAGACTGGTCACATCAATGGACTGATATTAACATGTGGAGACTGGTCACGTCCTGAGACTGATATTAACATGTGGAGACTGGTCACGTCCTGGGACTGATATTAACGTGTGGAGACTGGTCACATCAATGGACTGATATTAACGTGTGGAGACTGGTCACATCAATGGACTGATATTAACATGTGGAGACTGGTCACATTAAAGGACTGATATTAACGTGTGGAGACTGGTCACATCAATGGACTGATATTAACGTGTGGAGACTGGTCACGTCCTGGGACTGATATTAACGTGTGGAGACTGGTCACATCAATGGACTGATATTAACGTGTGGAGACTGGTCACATTCTGAGACTGATATTAACGTGTGGAGACTGGTCACATCAATGGACTGATATTAACGTGTGGAGACTTGTCACGTTCTGAGACTGATATTAACGTGTGGAGACTGGTCACATCAATGGACTGATATTAACGTGTGGAGACTGGTCACGTCCTGGGACTGATATTAACGTGTGGAGACTGGTCACATCAATGGACTGATATTAACGTGTGGAGACTGGTCACGTCCTGGGACTGATATTAACGTGTGGAGACTGGTCACGTCCTGAGACTGATATTAACGTGTGGAGACTGGTCACATCAATGGACTGATATTAACGTGTGGAGACTGGTCACGTCCTGGGACTGATATTAACGTGTGGAGACTGGTCACATCAATGGACTGATATTAACGTGTGGAGACTGGTCACGTCCTGAGACTGATATTAACGTGTGGAGACTGGTCACGTCCTGGGACTGATATTAACGTGTGGAGACTGGTCACATCAATGGACTGATATTAACGTGTGGAGACTGGTCACATCAATGGACTGATATTAACATGTGGAGACTGGTCACGTCCTGAGACTGATATTAACATGTGGAGACTGGTCACGTCCTGGGACTGATATTAACGTGTGGAGACTGGTCACATCAATGGACTGATATTAACGTGTGGAGACTGGTCACATCAATGGACTGATATTAACATGTGGAGACTGGTCACATCAATGGACTGATATTAACGTGTGGAGACTGGTCACATCAATGGACTGATATTAACGTGTGGAGACTGGTCACGTCCTGGGACTGATATTAACGTGTGGAGACTGGTCACATCAATGGACTGATATTAACGTGTGGAGACTGGTCACATTCTGAGACTGATATTAACGTGTGGAGACTGGTCACATCAATGGACTGATATTAACGTGTGGAGACTGGTCACGTTCTGAGACTGATATTAACGTGTGGAGACTGGTCACATCAATGGACTGATATTAACGTGTGGAGACTGGTCACGTCCTGGGACTGATATTAACGTGTGGAGACTGGTCACATCAATGGACTGATATTAACGTGTGGAGACTGGTCACGTCCTGGGACTGATATTAACGTGTGGAGACTGGTCACATCAATGGACTGATATTAACGTATGGAGACTGGTCACATCAATGGACTGATATTAACGTGTGGAGACTGGTCACATCAATGGACTGATATTAACGTGTGGAGACTGGTCACATCAATGGACTGATATTAACGTGTGGAGACTGGTCACGTCCTGGGACTGATATTAACGTGTGGAGACTGGTCACATCAATGGACTGATATTAACGTGTGGAGACTGGTCACGTTCTGAGACTGATATTAACGTGTGGAGACTGGTCACATCAATGGACTGATATTAACGTGTGGAGACTGGTCACGTTCTGAGACTGATATTAACGTGTGGAGACTGGTCACATCAATGGACTGATATTAACGTGTGGAGACTGGTCACGTCCTGGGACTGATATTAACGTGTGGAGACTGGTCACATCAATGGACTGATATTAACATGTGGAGACTGGTCACATCAATGGACTGATATTAACGTGTGGAGACTGGTCACGTTCTGAGACTGATATTAACGTGTGGAGACTGGTCACATCAATGGACTGATATTAACGTGTGGAGACTGGTCACGTTCTGAGACTGATATTAACGTGTGGAGACTGGTCACATCAATGGACTGATATTAACGTGTGGAGACTGGTCACATCAATGGACTGATATTAACATGTGGAGACTGGTCACATCAATGGACTGATATTAACGTGTGGAGACTGGTCACATCAATGGACTGATATTAACGTGTGGAGACTGGTCACGTCCTGGGACTGATATTAACGTGTGGAGACTGGTCACATCAATGGACTGATATTAACGTGTGGAGACTGGTCACATTCTGAGACTGATATTAACGTGTGGAGACTGGTCACATCAATGGACTGATATTAACGTGTGGAGACTGGTCACGTTCTGAGACTGATATTAACGTGTGGAGACTGGTCACATCAATGGACTGATATTAACGTGTGGAGACTGGTCACGTCCTGGGACTGATATTAACGTGTGGAGACTGGTCACATCAATGGACTGATATTAACGTGTGGAGACTGGTCACGTCCTGGGACTGATATTAACGTGTGGAGACTGGTCACATCAATGGACTGATATTAACGTGTGGAGACTGGTCACATCAATGGACTGATATTAACGTGTGGAGACTGGTCACATCAATGGACTGATATTAACGTGTGGAGACTGGTCACATCAATGGACTGATATTAACGTGTGGAGACTGGTCACGTTCTGAGACTGATATTAACGTGTGGAGACTGGTCACATCAATGGACTGATATTAACGTGTGGAGACTGGTCACGTCCTGGGACTGATATTAACGTGTGGAGACTGGTCACATCAATGGACTGATATTAACGTGTGGAGACTGGTCACGTCCTGGGACTGATATTAACGTGTGGAGACTGGTCACATCAATGGACTGATATTAACGTATGGAGACTGGTCACATCAATGGACTGATATTAACGTGTGGAGACTGGTCACATCAATGGACTGATATTAACGTGTGGAGACTGGTCACATCAATGGACTGATATTAACGTGTGGAGACTGGTCACGTCCTGGGACTGATATTAACGTGTGGAGACTGGTCACATCAATGGACTGATATTAACGTGTGGAGACTGGTCACGTTCTGAGACTGATATTAACGTGTGGAGACTGGTCACATCAATGGACTGATATTAACGTGTGGAGACTGGTCACGTTCTGAGACTGATATTAACGTGTGGAGACTGGTCACATCAATGGACTGATATTAACGTGTGGAGACTGGTCACGTCCTGGGACTGATATTAACGTGTGGAGACTGGTCACATCAATGGACTGATATTAACGTGTGGAGACTGGTCACGTCCTGAGACTGATATTAACGTGTGGAGACTGGTCACGTCCTGGGACTGATATTAACGTGTGGAGACTGGTCACATCAATGGACTGATATTAACGTGTGGAGACTGGTCACGTTCTGAGACTGATATTAACGTGTGGAGACTGGTCACATCAATGGACTGATATTAACGTGTGGAGACTGGTCACGTTCTGAGACTGATATTAACGTGTGGAGACTGGTCACATCAATGGACTGATATTAACGTGTGGAGACTGGTCACATCAATGGACTGATATTAACATGTGGAGACTGGTCACATCAATGGACTGATATTAACGTGTGGAGACTGGTCACATCAATGGACTGATATTAACGTGTGGAGACTGGTCACGTCCTGGGACTGATATTAACGTGTGGAGACTGGTCACATCAATGGACTGATATTAACGTGTGGAGACTGGTCACATTCTGAGACTGATATTAACGTGTGGAGACTGGTCACATCAATGGACTGATATTAACGTGTGGAGACTGGTCACGTTCTGAGACTGATATTAACGTGTGGAGACTGGTCACATCAATGGACTGATATTAACGTGTGGAGACTGGTCACGTCCTGGGACTGATATTAACGTGTGGAGACTGGTCACATCAATGGACTGATATTAACGTGTGGAGACTGGTCACGTCCTGGGACTGATATTAACGTGTGGAGACTGGTCACATCAATGGACTGATATTAACGTGTGGAGACTGGTCACATCAATGGACTGATATTAACGTGTGGAGACTGGTCACATCAATGGACTGATATTAACGTGTGGAGACTGGTCACGTCCTGGGACTGATATTAACGTGTGGAGACTGGTCACATCAATGGACTGATATTAACGTGTGGAGACTGGTCACGTTCTGAGACTGATATTAACGTGTGGAGACTGGTCACATCAATGGACTGATATTAACGTGTGGAGACTGGTCACGTCCTGGGACTGATATTAACGTGTGGAGACTGGTCACATCAATGGACTGATATTAACGTGTGGAGACTGGTCACGTTCTGAGACTGATATTAACGTGTGGAGACTGGTCACATCAATGGACTGATATTAACGTGTGGAGACTGGTCACGTCCTGGGACTGATATTAACGTGTGGAGACTGGTCACATCAATGGACTGATATTAACGTGTGGAGACTGGTCACATCAATGGACTGATATTAACGTGTGGAGACTGGTCACGTCCTGGGACTGATATTAACGTGTGGACACTGGTCACATCAATGGACTGATATTAACGTGTGGAGACTGGTCACGTTCTGAGACTGATATTAACGTGTGGAGACTGGTCACATCAATGGACTGATATTAACGTGTGGAGACTGGTCACGTTCTGAGACTGATATTAACGTGTGGAGACTGGTCACGTTCTGAGACTGATATTAACGTGTGGAGACTGGTCACGTCCTGGGACTGATATTAACATGTGGAGACTGGTCACATCAATGGACTGATATTAACATGTGGAGACTGGTCACATCAATGGACTGATATTAACGTGTGGAGACTGGTCACGTCCTGGGACTGATATTAACGTGTGGAGACTGGTCACGTCCTGGGACTGTGGCAATTGTCCCGACCTTCAGAACACACTAATGAAGATTCAACAAGCCACAACACAGAGATTGTTGGTAGCAGTTCACATGCATTCATTTGACAGAACAAAAGCTGGGACACTGACCAGAACAGAAGCAGGGACACTGACCAGAACAGAAGCTGGGACACTGACCAGAACAGAAGCAGGGACACTGACCAGAACAGAAGCAGGGACCCTGACCAGAACAGAAGCTGAGACACTGACCAGAACAGAAGCAGGGACACTGACCAGAACAGAAGCTGAGACACTGACCAGAACAGAAGCAGGGACACTGACCAGAACAGAAGCTGAGACACTGACCAGAACAGAATCAGGGACCCTGACCAGAACAGAAGCTGAGACACTGACCAGAACAGAAGCTGGGACACTGACCAGAACAGAAGCAGGGACACTGACCAGAACAGAAGCTGGGACACTGACCAGAACAGAAGCTGGGACACTGACCAGAACAGAAGCTGGGACACTGACCAGAACAGAAGCTGAGACACTGACCAGAACAGAAGCTGGGACACTGACCAGAACAGAAGCTGGGACACTGACCAGAACAGAAGCAGGGACACTGACCAGAACAGAAGCTGGGACACTGACCAGAACAGAAGCAGGGACACTGACCAGAACA